>NC_056552.1:2237110-2537110 GCF_910596095.1 Thunnus maccoyii
ATATTTTGACAGACATGCGTCAGAGACATGCAGCAGTCTCGCGCCGTAGCCTTTCAGTTTGTGTTGATGTTCGGAGACAAGATGGCGGAGCGCAAATATGACCTGGAGTATTTAAAATGTGGATTTTCGTACATTGAGGATAAAAAGGGACAGAAACCCCAGCGTGTCTGACAGCGTCTTGCTCTTCAGACATCTCACCATGTAGCTCGCCGTACTGCGAAGGCCGAGAACCCCCACACAATAACCGGAGTGCTTATTTCACCTGTCGCCATGGACACGGTAAGACAGGTGCTGGATCAATCAGCGGCGGACCGCTGTGCCGCTGGATTCTATAAAAGTGGGTCGCGACTTAATGACCATGGGAAAATGTGGGTCCCAGAGTGAGACCAGTTGAGAACCCCTGACTTAGAGGATGAGTAGCAGTTTGTAATTCACTTCTCAGGAGGGGAAATGAGGCCAAACACTCGCGCTGGGCTAAGAAATACCAGCATGTCACAGTGGATGACTGGAATAAAGCCCTACTGACTGATGAATCCCAGTCTGAGAGAAGGGTGAATGTAAGGAGACGACCAGCAGAGACAACGATCCGGATACTGTTGTGAGGACACAGTAAGATGAAAACTAAAATAACTGAAGTACAAATGAAGCTTAAAGATTAATCGTTGCAGGAAGAGACAAACATTACAGCTCAAAACCAACATTTAAAAAACATTAGAAGAACTGAAACAAGAGTTACGCTTCAGTCTTATTTGAAACTATTTAACGTCTTCTTCTGAAAGTATTTTATAGTATCAGTTCCTTTCCTGCTTTAACATTTATTTTTGCGTTCAGTGTTGCAGCTACATATATATCCTGTCACATTAGTTCAACCTGTGGTGGACGAGCTCCGTCTGCAGTAAACAGATCTGCAAGGCAAAGGTCACATGACCCAGAAAGCCAACACTGATAGGTTACCAACTGTAAACCTGCATGTAGTAGCGTCACTACTAACGAGGAAAAGGAGGAAAAATGTTACTTCAAAATAAAAGTGTAGCACCTGAAATTCACTACATTTAGTCTTTTAGCGCAGTGAAACATGGTGGTGGGAATATTAAAGTCTGTGGGGGGTTTGTCTACTCTGGAGTTGGACTCCTGCAGTGAGCTGACTCCACCCTGACGGAGGAGGAGGAGCAGCGCTCCGTTCTTCATGGACATGCTGGATCCTCTGGAGTGGAGAAGGATTCATACTGCAGCAGGATAACGATCCCAAACACACCTCAAAGCTCCGCAACAACTACTGGAAGACCAGAGAAGACCAAGAAGTCCTGACTGTCCTCCACAGTCACATGACCTCAACCCCACTGAACATTAATGGAGACACCTGAAGACTGAGAAGCCTTCTGTGACATCACAAGAAGCTGTTTGGAACAATGTCTGTGTCCCAAATCACTCTCTATTCACTACATAGTGCACTACATTGACACACAGTGTATACACTGTATAGTTCCCTAAAAAATCCACTACTGTCTGCTAACAATCCCACAATGCAATGCTCCACATTTTAAAGATGTGAAAACTACGGTCACGTGACTCTGCTGCTCACTACTGAGTGAACTGTTCAGTGTCTATTACATAATGAGTAGTGAATGAGTGAAGAAGGGATTTGTATGACAATGAAACTGAACCTTGAACCCTGATACATACATATATATATATATAATATATGAATATACAGTATATTGGTGCGACTGACCTGTTTGACCTTGCTGAGCTCGTCCTCCATCTGAAGGTGAACTCTCTGAGACTCGACCAGCTGCTCCTGAAGACGAGAAACAAACAGAAGATCAACAGATGAAGCTTTAGTCCAGACTGAAATATCTCAACTACTATCGGACGGATCGCGATGATATTAACACACATTCATGTCGTCCAGACGATGAATCCTGATCACATTTATGATTCCCTGACGTTTGATCTCCTGCTACAATCAGATGAATCTTTTTATTTGTCATTTATGAACAAATACCTGCAACACTCCTGACTTTCCCATCAGCCTCGGCTGCTTAGTGCTGATTCAAATATGTTTTCTACGTCTGATCATGTTCATGAATCAAAAACAACTAACAATGTCGGAAAATTTGATTTGATTTGTTGTCAAATATTATTTATTTATTTATTGGTATTAACATTTATGTGATCTGTCCAGTTATATTGTCCCTGACTTATGATTTGACCATTGAACTGTGATGTACCAAGCAGCAACCTCCGGGGCTGTAAAATGAAGCCAAAAACTGCAGTTCCTTGAACGGCCACTTGAGGCTCTAAAAGCGAGTCAATCCACATAGACCCCCATGTTAAAATGTCCAACTTTACAGCAGAAATGTGTAATGTGTAAAAAAAATGTGTCTGCTCTGGTTTATGAATAAAGTTGTAAAAAATGTTAATGTTCAAATGTTAGCATGCTAACACGCTTCACAGAGCTGCTAACACGGCTGCAGCTTCTTAGTTTATTGTTTTTTGATTGAAATTCAGTTTGTGTTCCTGTAATAAAATAAAAAGTGACGTCAGAGTCTGGATGTGATTTTTACCTGCAGCCTCTTGATCTCCCTCAGAGCCTCGATGTGCTCCTTCCTCAACCTCTCCATCTCCTCCAGGTCCTCCGAGTCTGACAGCGACGGCTGCACACACATGCACACACACGCACACACACGCGCACACACGCACACACACGCACACACACACACACACGCACACACACACACGCACACACACACACGCACACGCACACACACACACGCACACAAACACACACACACACACACACACACACGCATGCACACACACACATACACACACACACGAATTAGATAAACACTCAATAACTTACACCGCGCTCATGATCTTAAAAAAAGAACCATTAACAGTCAAACTGTTGCTTCACTTCTAAGTCGTTTGGATAAAAGCAACAAAATGTAAATGTGAATTTAGTCCAATTAAATCAGTCATTTAATTGTTTATTGTTTAGTACAGTACAGTTGCCCAGGGAGACACAATGCAACAGATGTAATGTACATAAAGCATCTCGCTGCAGATTTTCTTTCATTAAAATACTCTGATAATAATGTAAACAAATCAATTAGAGCCTCCATCCATCAGCTCATGAAAACTCCCTTTAAAAAGCTCTGATATCACCCCGTCATACAGACTACAATGAAGGATAAAACTTTGGTTTTGATTTATAATTAATTCATCCAAAACTGACAAACGTATCATCGACTTCAGGCGCAAACAACGACTGAAAAAACACCCACAATCATCAATAACAACCGCGTTTCACCCACATCTGCAACACAATCAAACAGGACGTCAACACAGACGTCATCCAAAGAAACTCAGCAAAGACTTTTCTCTTTACGTCACGTCATCCAGAACACAACAGATCACACAAACTCACACAAGAAGACTGTCGACAAGTCGTCTAAAATCATCTCTACCCTCTTTCACCGACACAATCCTGATGCCAAAACCGTAAAAGAGCTCATAAAATCATCTCAGACCCCGTTCACACGTCCAAACCTGTCACATCAAGTGGATATCTGACACATTTACAGTCTTTATTACATCAAATTCCCTCTTTGTGTTTCCTCGGACAGTGTTTCCCTGTTGAGCTGCAGGTGGAAGTATAGTAACAAAAAGAGGGACTTTGGCACTAAAAAGACTGTAACGTTGAAAGATATCTACTTGATTTGACTCATTTGGACGCTGAAGCTTCATATTAGCTTCAGATAAACTTTCCACCACACACACACACACACACACACACACACACACACACACACACACACACAGGACAGTTTTTCTAGTGTGTCTCTATTGTGTTTACTGTCCACAGCAGCTTTGTGTTAATCCATCTCTCAACATTTCTCTGACTTCTCTGTTATGTCTGCGTCTCTCAGCTCCGAGCAAAAAGCTCCGTAAAACAGCTAAAACAGTTTTTTATCAAACAAACAGGAGGACGTTTGAGTGCATTTGTTGGCGACTATTTTCATTGGCAGATGAATCGACATTTGGTGCTCTAGTGAGTATTTCTGGCAGCGGGACGGTGTGTGTGTGTGTGTGTGTGTGTGTGTGTGTGGGATTGAGTCAAAATAAACTACAGTGTGTGTTTTTAATAGTTTTTGGACAGTGGAGCTCAGAGAGAGAAGATATATCAGTAACGATACTTGTTAATAGATCATGTGGGATCGTTCCTGCTTCTTCCAGGTTTTTTATGTTTTCAGCTTCGTGTTCAGATGTTTCTGCTGCTCGTCGCCTCTCCGGCTCACATTGATTATCGCTGTGTGACACTGAAGAAAATCTTTACACCCCGCTGATAGGACGGTTCACACACCCGCCCCCCCACCGAGAGCGCCAACAGATCGATGTCGGACCGTCCGCGTCGATACGACTCTGAGCCGCGCGGCGCAGCGGCATACCAGCACATCACACCAGCTGATCACCAAACCAGACGCTGACAGAGATCTGATGAGTCTCCTCCTACTTATAGAGTCCTGAGTCTGATTTATGTCAAAAGCAAGAAGCTAATTTAATTTCAGCAGATTCAAGCGACCACAAACACAAACACACACATTATTCTCAGTTTGAAAAGTAAAGTCAAGTTTTTTTTCCCAGTAAAATAAAACTATTATCTCTAAAGTTGAAATGTTTTCTACTGGTTTCTCCTTGACATCCCAGTAGAGCTGATTGTGGAGCATCATGGCTGCTCAAAACAAATCAAAAACAACTTCAAATCCACATCAGATATGACATCATACGTCACAAAAACATTTAAATACATTATGTTTGATGCAACTTTGTCAAAAAAAAAGCCCGAAAAGAAGTAAGAAGTAAAGTTTCAGGTACAAACAACACTGGTATGTCCATTAGTGACCAGTTTAACTGACGTTTGGCCTGTGGGATGGTTTGATGGTTTTTAATACTCTGAAGGCAGCAGCTGAAAGTGATGATTCAGGAGTCGACATGAATCCTCCAAGACTCGTGTTGTCGTCGGTTCAGCTGCTTCACTGATAAAAGCCAACAGTCTGATACTGTTCTGCCAAGTTAGACTGTTCTGGAGAGTTCAGCTTTGTTTTTAACAGTCAGGTATTTAAAAACAGGACACAATGTTTTTAACGTAGGAACATTTTCTATGAGGGACTGATGTGCAACAGAAAGAGTCTTTGTTGTGTTATTCTCAGAACAACGTCTTTACCCTTTGAACCATCAGATATTAGTTTAGTGTTTAGTACAAGCAGCAACTAACACGTCTCATTATGCAGACTGGCTTCATTTAGAGAGTTATATTATTACAGTTTATTATATTGTTTGTTTTTATCACTAAGAGATACATGTAAGATCATTTTAATGCTGTAGTTTATTGATGTGAAGCCCATTTTAGATGCTTTAGGTTGATTAATAGTAATATTACTGCATCATATTATGTAAGTGTATCAAATGTTGTGACTATTAGAGGCAAATAAATGTAGTAAAGTACAAAGTAGCATCAAATGGAAATACTCAAGAACCTTAAATTCATACTTAAGTACAGTAATTAAGTAAATGTAAATTAAGTAAACAATTCAGAGTCAGAAAACAAGTGGTTTGAGTTGTTTTTAACTGATAAACCACCAGCAGGATGTTGTTGCTCCGCTGAGTTTTCAGGACCTGGTTCTGGGGGGTTTTATGTGGTGCGTTTTCCTACCTGCGGGTTGACGGGCGACTCCAGTAAACTGGACAAGTCATCAGATGTGAAGCGTGAACCCGGCTGGGTGACGGCCAACTCCTCCAGCTGAGGTTTGAACAGCTCTCTGGTCAGGTTCTCGAAGTCTGTCAACACAAACATACATCACTCTCTATTTACCTGCTTTTAGTGCCGTTCTAAATATGTAACATAAAATCATCTGAGCGCGTTCACAGTCGGCAACAGTTCAGTTGCTTCGGGCTGTTTTCAGATCGAATGCGACACCATTTTTGACACCAACCGTTCTCTGGTTGTCTGTGATGATTAGAAGCTGCTGGTTAGAAATGCAGTTTAAAGCTTTGTGGACACATGCAGATAAAAAAAGGTAAATTAAGGATTAAATTAACTGGAACAACATGTCTGAAGTACATTCAAGGATATTTTTCAGGAGATATTTTCAGTGCTGAAGTATTTATATCCTCTACATAGAAGTAGAAATACTGAAATATGGTCAAAGTGCTGCATTCAAATGTCACTTATGTAAAAGTACATACATTATATAACTTGAAATAGATCACAACATGTTCTCTACTGACAAGCTGATAATAGTTGTTGCTGTAAACAGTAAAACAAGTTATGAAAATGTATTAAAAAGTCAATGAAATAAATAAAAAAATACGAGATAAAATAGATAAAAAAAACAAAAACAAATCAAATTGATCGGTAGGAAAAAATAATTGATAAAAATAAAATAAATAACGTCCGTAAATCATTCTAATCAAAAGCCAGGATGAAGAGGTTGATTTTAAGTTTATCTTTAAAGATGAAGCTGTGTGTGAAAGTGATGTCGGTGGTCGAGTTGCATTGTGGGTAATGTAGGACGCAGGTTTTGACGAGGAAGAAGAACGAGTGGAATAAAAAGATCTCTGATTCTGTTTCATTGATTTTCATCCTGTTTTAAAAAAAACTTTCCATTCAGAGTCGGACGATGTTTCAGCAGCTCAAAGCTGAATCTGTGAAGGACTTTTAATAAATAAGTGAATGTTAAAGCCTTAATTAATGCCTTAATGCAATACTAGACAGGAGAAAGGAGCAAATCCAGGAGGTCTGGGGGGAAAACAATGTTACAGGAATGAAATGATAAATCTACGGAGGGTAAACTGGAGGAATGAAGGATTTAAGAACATTTAAACTGAAGTTAGAGGAAACAGAGAAAGTCTGCAGGTCTTACCTGTGAAGGCCACCGTCCCCGCAGGATCAGCTCGTAGTCGGGACTTCAGCGCCTGCCGCTGAGCCTCTGTGGGCTTCAGACCGAGCAGATCCAGAGCCTGAACACACAAAAAAACACACACACACACACACACACACACACAGATCAATACTCACAGCGGTGACGCCCCTCAAACAGCCACAGACACACTGTCACTGTCCAATAAATAGAAAAGCCCTACTCCCAGCTAATGTTTCATCCATGATCGACAACATTCAGCACTGTTGGATTAAAACATCATACTGGAGCCTCACGGTTCATTATTGTCCTTAGAAACAGCAGCTGAGAACATGTTCTTCTCCTGAACCTCTCTGACTTTTCTCTTCTGCTTCAATAAACTCTCTTAACATCACAAACTCGTTGGAAATCTCTGCTTTCAGGCTGATAAATGTCAGATTTTCTTACATCACTTGTGCACCCGACTTAAGAGTGAATCTGTTTGTACGAGCGCTTCTTACATCTCAACTCAGAAACCACTAAAGTTTGAGACAAACCTGAAAACGAGCTGAAACCTTCAGACTGGACTGACCGCACTTCAAAGATTATTTAGTCGCCATTTTTTCAGTCTTTGACAGTCAGGAAGGAGCATCAAGCTTCCGACTGAGTACAACACACTGAACAACAGGAGTTCTGGAGGCAGACGACTCCGCAAATCCCGTTAGAACATCAATTATCATGTTTTCTTGCACCGAAACAAAACACAAACAACAACCAACCAGCTCTACTGTTTTTATACAGAGAAAATGACACTGAAAAGGCAAAAAATGAAGAAAAGTAGCTGAAAGTTTGGTTGAGATCCTGATGGAGAGACGTGAGTAACTGGAGGTCTTCAATCAATCAATCAATCAATCAATCAATCAATCAATCAGATGTTATTTACACGTCTCGTACAGGTTAGTGAGATTAAAGAGCTTCACAGACAATATGCACATCAGAAATAATGATTAAAATGTAATAAAATAAAATTACATAAAAGTTTTATAACAGTAAAATAATTAAAAAGATTTAATTAAAAGAAAGTAAATATATTTAATCAATAAAATAAATGTTATAAGGAATAAAGACATTCATCCATCATCCTGGAAACAAAACTAAAGGTGCCCTTACTCACTTGTTCTCCAGCTTTTGATCAAATCTCACAGTCCTCATCATCAAGAGTCTTCATGAAAACTGAGCAAACTCAACCTGCTGAGGACCATGCCACAGAATCGAAAGCTCCAGAGTAAGTGAGTACGTGGCTTTTGTAATGTGGTTGTTTTATTACTGTAGTTGTTAACGAGGTACTTTATTATTTATCAAATTCAAATTCAAATAAGCTTTATTGACAAAGCAGTACAGAAAATTATAAACATTGACAGATTATTAATAATTTTACAGTAACATGTAAATATAAACAATAATATTAAATACAATATAATAAAAGGCATTTTTTACAGATGTAATCACACAGAAACATTTACTACAGAGCTTATTCCTCTCAGATTATGACAAGACTTATTACTGCACATTATTATTTATCTCTGACGAGGGCTGCAGCTCATGATCTGTGATCATTGATCTGTTCATTACATATATTATATTATTGATTGATTGTTTAGGTGAGAAAACATCAGAAAATAGTGAAAAACATTGTTACAAGTCACCAGACTTCAAGGTGACGTCGGATGTCTCGTTTTGTTTGACCAAAAGTCGAAACTCAAAAATATTCACAAGAAACAATTTAAACTTCAATAATCAAGTTGTTGTCATCAACTTTCATCTGAGCCAGATAAAAGCTAACCTGGGAGAGAGGCAGGACTTCGACTCTTTATTTATACGACAAATAAACCTGAATTACAAACTCTCACCTGCTCCAGACGCTCCAGTTTGAGGCGACAGCTGGTGCTGAGGGAGCATTTCCTCTGAGGAGGCTGACTGCCGGCGGGCTCTGAGACGCACACACAGAGGTTTGAATGAACAGATTTTAACCACATTTGAGTTCATCAATACACAAAATACTCAAAAAGATGCCTTGAAGTTTTTCACACACATGTAGCAATGCAACACCAGACCTGAGAGGACTCCTCCGGTAATTTAATGCCATGTATGTTCTTCATTTCCGAAGTTGAACCAGTCAGTAATAATTGTATTGTTTTGCTTTATTTCTGAGGGTTTATTTCAGTGTGTTTGATTGTCTGAACACTAATCTTATTTGCCTTGTTGAACTGAATGAAATCATAACTAATGTTAATGTTGTAAAAGATGAAAATTATGGCAAAAACTACTTTATGTGGGTCTGGAGCTCCGTCAGGCTCCTCATCATCAGTTCAAATGCTGGTGGAACAACCTTCCTCATCCTTAATCAAATCCATTAATCCCAAATCAATCCCATTGAAAATTAATTGCTTAACAAATATTCCACCAAACTGGTTTCCTGATATTTTACAGCTGAAGTGGATGTTGCAGGCCCCCCCCCCCCCCCTCGCTCTGAACAGCTACGTCCTCGCCACCCTCCATCTGTTAAAGGCGTGACGTCAGATGACAAACGTGATAATGTATATATGGAGAAAGATGATGATGATGCTTCACGGCTCTTCCACCAATCGAAGGCTAGACCTCCCGCCAACTGCACGCCATCTGTCCCTCGCTCTCCCTCCATCAACCCCCCCCCCCCATGTCACGGAGGCCTATGATGGGTCAATAGTCCAACTGAAATCAGATCATCTCTTCTTTCAGTCAACAATAACATCAGTGTGTTTTTATCTGTTATTAAAATGAAAAAACATGTTCAGCAGCTGGACGGGCGTGTCGGTGTCTGCGTTTGATTGACAGCAGCTACATAAGCAGCTATAATAATAATAATAATAATGATAAAGCAGATAAGAACTGCTGGAAATAAAAGTGTGAATGGCTTTTTTTAAAAAGACAGTTTTGTCCTTTTAGGGCCACCGTAGAGAGGACAGTTTAAAGAGAAACAATAAAATACAGATAAAGATTCTTCTCATCCACAGTTCAATTTTAATTTTGACAAACTGTGAAAAGAGGCTTGTGATAGTGATAATTTCCACATTGAGGTATAATAAATCTATAAAAGTATAGATATATACGTAGATATAATGTAGACACATACCAGGGTTTGCATCAGTGATGCTGTCGGTCTCTGGTGGGGAGGAAACACGTGTCGGCTCTGTTCTGGCTGGAGACACTCGCACCTGCAAACATTCACACAACATATTAATAACGGTTTGATAAGAGTGTGTTCATGTGTGTGTGTGTTCTGTTTTTAATGATATATGTGTGGGAATGTTTGTGTATCCGGTATTGTATTCTATCCTTAAGTGCTATATAAATAAACATTATTATTATTATTATTATTATTATTATTATTATTATCATAAGAATTCTGAGGAATACATTTCCTTAAGAGGCTGTTAATGTATCTGGATACTGAACTGTTTTTTACTATGAGCTTGAAAATGTTTTGTCTTCTAGAAGCTTAAAAGCTCAAAATGATCACAAAACAAAACATAACTTGTGTCTCATTTTACTACATCCATCTCATAAATGCAGTTGTAAATGATCTTTAACTAAGATATAAAGAAAGTGGTGCAATATATTTGTAAATAAAAATGATTTAACTCAGGTTGAAGCTTAGTGCTAGTTGTTATAACCCACTCTAAATGTCTTGTGGTTGAATTCCTGTTCTGAGGCTCAGACCTGGCTGACGTTGACCGCTGGCAGTGTCTCACTGGCCGGGTTTCGGCTGGAGGTGATCTTGGTTACCACGGCCGGCTGTGGAGGCATGGCGCCCAGCGCCGGGGGCCTCGTCTGGGGTCCGCCTCCACCAGCGGACCCCTGGAGCGAGATGGGGCTGTGAGGCCCGCTGCTGGAGCTGGAGGATGACCTCCGCCTGATGAAGGCAATTTCCACTGTGGGGTCCGGTCTGCAACACACAGGACGTGTAGCGTTGATGTTTTAATGTGATGAATGTGCTGTAGTATTTTTAAACATACATTCATAATTTTCTGAAATATGTTTTTAGTATTACGACAAACAAGAATTTGTGTTTTTTGTTTCCCTTAAAGTCCCCTTCCACTCAAAAATATGTTGTATAATGTTTGAGCTTCACTGTGCAGAGTTTGTTTTCACATTCATCTGCTGAAAGTGAAAAGTTTCTCTGTGCTCATTTAAAGACCTACGAGCACGATTTGTGATATCACAACTAGTTTGGAGCCGATCCTGGTCCAATATTCAACTTACAGAAGTGTGATATGGAAAGATAGTAGATGGTAGATTTAATTTTAAGAATTTAAACAAGACAATTGAACTTTTTTAAATAGAAAAAACATATCAGATGGTTTTGATTTGATAAGTGAGTTTAATACTGGATTTAGATTAAATAAACTGCTTTCAATTATCAACCCTGGTTGATAATGGATTTACACTTTACTGCTTACAAGTGCTTGTTGGTAGTTGCTAGTTTTAAAATAACCAGCAGCTAATAACAAACTAGAAAATTACTTCACAAACAATCTTAATCAATGATTTACAAATAGTTATTGTAATGTTTATTCTAGTGGCATCCTATTTTGTAGCCAAACTATTTTATTTAACTATTACTCTCTTGTTTACTTGTTGTGGAATATGTTGTCTTTTGAATAATTTATGGTGTCAGGTTTGCCCGGACCTGAGTTTGGTGCGCGTCAGGATGCTCCTGGCCTCCTCGTACGTCACTCCGATCAGGGACTCTTTGTTGATGGACACCAGCTGGTCCCCGACCTGCAGCCTGCCGTCCTGAAACAGCACAAATACACAGAAACATTAACATCCTGGTGTTCAACGGACTTTTGGGTACAACAAATTCAGTTTCTCATACATGACATTTTGTGGACATTGTGGCTTCATTAATTAAAAGTGAAATACTTGCATTTTGTACAAATCAACGGTGTGAGTTTGGATTTTTGGTTCTAAACATGATGATTTACAGACAAAAAGCTGAGATTGTTCTGTAGAGGCTTTTCTGCTCAGGCTTTAAGAACTTCACTTCTTAGAAACAAAATAAATAATTACTAACATTGTTGAGTTTCAACATAAATCAGGGTGTCGTCTGCATAGCAGCAGAGGTCAGTTTTGTGATTGTGCCTTAGTGGAAGCGTGTAAACAGAAACAATAGGGGACCCAACATGGAGCCTTGGGGAACACCACAAGTCAGAGGTGACTGATAGAGACCAGTCTATTGTCCGTGTCTAGTGTCCCTGAAGCAAAGCCATCATTCACGGCAAACTGAAACTAATTTGACATCATCAGCTGTGTCTAGTGTAGCGCTGGGATGAAGCAGAATTATCCTTCAGTCTTGTAGTTTGGTTTTTCCCAACTGGCAGGTTCATTTATGAGCGAATCACAAACATGTGTCTTAACTTAGCCAGAAACATTTACTTTGAAGTGTAGCAAATTCCCACCCACTGGTATCACATCCCATGACTGAAATGTTGAGTTCAATTAGTAATTCTGGCCTTTCAGTTCATATCAATAATAATAAAAAAGTGTATATTTACTCACCTGTGCAATCTAATCCAATCCAATGCCATAAATTCTACTTTTTACGAAATTTATACATTTTCAGTTTTTGTTGACATTATCAGAAAGTTCCCCCAGGGGTGGACAAAATATAAGGAACACTTTTAAATATAATGCACTGCAGTACACCACCACGACCTCAATAATAAACATAAAGTAGAATTATCACCTTTCTTTCTTTCTTTCTTTCATGTGTCTTAACTTAGCCAGAAACATTTACTTTGAAGTGTAGCAAATTCCCACCCACTGGTATCACATCCCATGACTGAAATGTTGAGTTCAATTAGTAATTCTGGCCTTTCAGTTCATATCTATAAAAAAAATCAACAGAAATTGCAAGGGTATAATCACCCAGCAAGCACATCTAATTCAATCCAATACAACAATACAGCTCTGCCATAAACTCTACTTTTACAAAATTTATACATTTTCAGTTTTTGTTAACATTGTCAGAATGTTCACCCAGGGGTGGACAAAATATAAGGAACACCTCAATAATAAACATAAAGTGGAATTATCACCTTTCTGGCAATGTCAACAAAAACTGAAAATGTATAAGTTTCATAAAAGTATAATTTATGGCAGAGCTGTTGTGTTGGATTGCTGTCTGTATGGAACATAGATTTATCAGTAACAGACTTTGTTGTTGCAGTGCTTTTCATTTTGTTTATTTTTGATTTAATTTAATAAAATGGTAAATAAGAGGCAGCAGTGGTTAATTTAGAAAACTCCTGGGGAACTTTTTGTGTTTCTGGAACGAGGTTATGATGTTTTCATCACAAAAATACAATAACCACGATATTTTTATACATGTGATGCTCTCCGCTGACCTTCTGGCAGTCTCCTCCAGGCACTATTTCCTGAATGAACACCATTGGTCCTTCGGCACGGTTAGCTCCACCCTTGATGACGAGCCCCAGGCCTGTTCCCTTGGCAACGCATATCAACTGAATGACACTGTCACTGCAGAAAGGGACACACACAGAGAGAGAGAGAGAGGCAGGATGACACTAAGCATGATTAAAACCAGAAAGCCACGCTGCTGTTCACATTCAATCCCTCCGTGACAGTCTCTAACCCTCCTCCTCCTCCTCCTCCTCTTCCTCTCTCTGTCTCTCTCTCCGGTCTTCCCACACTCCTCCATGAAATTGCTGAAGATGCTTTTCACTATTTTTAGTCATTGCTGGTTTTCCTGTGCTGCAGAATTACAATTTAACAGTTTATATAAAAACCTTCCAAAAAGACTAAAAACACCTTCGGAAGGAAGCTTTTTATTACGTTTCTGTATCTGCTGAATGAACTGTATGTAAATAACGTTACACTGCATGTACATTAAAAGGATCACAAGAGGTCATCACTGTACATTCTGAGCAGTTTAAGATCCTTTTTTATGTTTTTGGAGGTATGCAAAAAATGGGGGAGGAGTCGGGGAAACTGTATACCCACATTGTGCAGGATGAAAGTTTACCTGGCTCTTTTAGGCCAATGTGAACCTTTATAAGCACAGTTTGCAAATATACTGATGTAATTCTTTGTTCTGCAGTTTCCTTGTCTGAGCTGCAACAATTTGGTTCCCCTGAAAGGATGATTGAGGTTTGCTTTGTCTGCATTTTTAGCCGTTTTCTGGATGCTACTCATCAATTTTTTTGGTGCCACATCATTAATTTCAGGACAGATGTGTTTAAATTAAAACACAAATTGCAAACAGTAAATGTTAAAGCAGTAAACAAACATACATGTAAGTAAATTGAATCATAAGAAGATAAAAATATGCAATTCATTTTATGATTCCATTTTAATAGTTATAACTTTTGTTGTTTTCAATAGATTCTTCTTATAGTTTTACTTTGAGTTTAATTAAATGTAAAGTCAATTTTATCTTTTTTACACATAATTTTACACAATTTTACACATAAATATTTTAATTTATCAGTTTACTAGTTTACAATAATCAAACATTACAAAGTCTATAATTTTTTAGTGGGACAGTCCTGGATTCATACTTGACGTCCAACTTTTTACACATAATCTGAGGATTTAAGGACCAACGAAGCTTCGCTTATATAGGAAAATGTTTCTATAAAGGTTGACATCAGCAGCCGTATGATTCGCTCCTACCTGAAGGCGTGCGTGGGTGTGTGCACGGTGTAGGGGGGGTTGGCAGCGTATGGGGGGTTGTGGGTGTAGGCGGTGACCCCCTCTTTAGGACTGAGGAGCTGGGGGCTTTCAGATCTGGAAGAGGAGGAGGAGGAGGCGGTGTCTGTCAGCTTCCCTGAACAGAGACAAGAGAAGAAGAAAAACCAGAGAGGTGAGCAGGAAGAGGTGGGAGAAGAAGAGGGAAGAAGAAAGAGGAAGAGCGAAATAGAAAGAGAGTGGGAGGGAGGAGGTGGAGAACGGGGGATGACGGGACAAAGGATGTGAGGAGAAAAAGGAGAACATGGTTCAATCAGATCACTTCTATAATATTAGAAATCATAAAGATTGATTACTGGCATAAAACTCAAATCTGATGGAGAGACGGAGGAAGATACGAGAAATAAACGGTGTAAAAACTTTGTGTTTTTGTGCTCCGGAGGACTAAGTTTTAAGTTTTAGGACACTTTTTGAAAGTGAAAATGAGGTTTTGGAAGGTTAGGACATTTTCAAAAAACAAGGAACTTATAGAAGGTCAGTTTATTTTTAGAAAAAGAGGACGTTTCTGGGAAATAAAGAAGTACAATTTTGGTAAGTCAGAACATTTTTTGGAAAGTTAGGACATGTTTGGATACAGAAGTCATTTTGATCTTTGTTTTTTTGAGGGGGGTTAAGGTCAGATTCAGGTTTCGGTTGAGGGGTTTGTGGCTTGTGAATGTATGATGCCAACAAGTGTCCTCACAAGTGTAGATGTACAGGAGTGTGTGTGTTTTACCTGTGGAGACTTGAGTCGGAGAGATTCGACCTGAAGCTGTGACGTTATTGGAGCTGTACTTTTCCATCAGTTCAGCAAACTCCCTCCTGAAACACACAAACAAACAAACAAACACAGTATTCAAATCCTTTAGTAAAACTTCTAGTACCATGACGTACGAAATACTACATTACTAGTCCTGCATTTCAAACGTAGAATCAGTTTTTAGCAATAAAATGTGTTTTTTGTGTTAAGAGCTTGACATGTTTAACTTGTAATGTTTTAATTTTGAAGTTAAGAGCACGTCTGACTGTGAAATTAAACTGTTTGGAAGCTAAAACTATGACATCAAGTGTAATTTACACAGCACTTTTCATAAACTTCTTATATACCAAATAAACTGAAATGTGCAGAATGAATTAGCATCGCAGGTTTAATGCAGAATAAAAAGGATCTTTCTGCTATTCAGAGGGAAACATTGAACTTTTTCTCCACAACAATTATCTGATGGTTGAAGATATTGATCACTTTTAAGAATCATACATCAAAGACTCTGGAAATTTGTCTTGAAATAGTAGAAAACACATATATGATATCAAAGTTGAATATCTCAGTAAGCATCCACAAAAATCTGGTTCAAAAATGAGCTTATTTTGCTGTTTTAGACCATTTCTGAAGACTGTGTAGGCGTGGCAGGTTGACACCTGCTACTGGGAGCTAGCTAACTACAGTAGCTAATGGGTTTCTATGGTGCGGAGCTGCACTTCTAACTCACTGAGCCTCTCCTCCAACACGGTAAATAAAGTACATTTATTACATGTACCATTATCACTAAAGGAGGCAGAGGAACAGCTAAACATAAGACACACACAGCGAGAGAGAGCAGGAGAGCGAGAGAGAGAAGCCATCGCTAGCTGCTAAGCTAAAGTAGCTAGCAGATCTGAATAGTTTGTAAACAACTGTGTGACTTATGAGAAAGTCACTAAAAGGAGAGAGCTAAAAGTGCTCGAGCAGAACTAGTGTACGTTTAAATGTACAGCGGGTAATTAACCGCAGTAATGAAGAATATAACGATACCAATGACTCCAAAACTCTGGCAACCAGAAATGAGACAATATGCAGCACATCATGTCGTTTATGATGGTGGTTTTATTGTGTAATTTTCATTCACTAGCGAGAACCACACCATCAACAAAATGATGATTTATTGAGGAAAACAATTGATGTGCATAGTTCTTCTGGTTGCTGGCTGCATTGTGGGGAAGCTTAAAGGGAATCCGCTGTAGCACCCCGGCAACAGCGGACCCCCTCAGGGCCCTACGAAGGAGAGGAAGGAGCAGGAAGGAGCAGGAAGAGAGAAATAGGGGAGCGGAAGAAGAGGAGAGGGTTAGGTGGTATTTATAGGATGGCTGGAAGTAGCGTAGTTGAGGTGTGGTCCTTAATAGCTTCGATAATAAATATCCAAGCATAACAAGGCCCAATTCAAACCCAATATCAGGAAAGTTAACATAAACTTATATGACAATATTTCAAACTTGGATTGAAACTAATTTCTAATACTTTTTTAGATGCTTACTATTATGCACATAAGACCCTAAATTGCATATTTAAAAGGCTGTTGTGGATTTGGGTTTCCAGCAGCTTTACATTCAAAATCAGATACATAGAATATTGTATTTATTTGCATCTCTCTGTCTTTCATTCATCACCTGATCTGAAAGCATCACCTGTGAGACTAAACTCCTCTTCACTATCAGTTCTTTTCTTTCGTACATTTCATTTCAGTGGATTCTGCCTGCAGGACTGGTGTGGTCGTGTTGTACAGTGTTGATATGGTTGGTTTGACACGAGCAGGCGGATCCGTGAGTGTTTGTCTCCCTCACATGGACGCAGAGTAAACCTGAGGTCACTGCTCGCTCAGATCAGCCGTCTGATCTGGATTTGATTGAATCAGCTGTTAATACCTTTTAAACAGGATCTGTTCTGTCACTGAGAAGACAAACAACCGGAGATCAGAGGTCACAGACACTCATCACCTGTCTGATCTTTGCACTCTTGTGCTTTTATTGCAAATATTAATATTACCTGCTGGAATTAAACATTATTTTTATGTGTTTGTATGTTTCTGGTTTTACAGTTTATCTCAAAACCACATTCAGCTTGAACCATCCATAAAGGTCAACATGTAGGCCTATTTGGGAACAAATATGATGACAGAAAAACATAAAAAACATTTGATTTGTTTACATTTTAGTCCTGTGAATCAGCTGTTAGCAGTAACATGGATATACAGACAACTATCACTGGATTAATTTAATTTCTCTGGTTTCTAAGTGGATTTATGGAGGTTTTAATGATGATGGACATCAGAGATAATAATATCCTCAGGAAGTGTAATTCACACTGAATGATATCGACATGTGTTTCATGTCTGTGTGTTAAAGGACGAGTTCACAGTTTCTCTAATCTGTGTTCAAACAACAGTCAGGAGCCCAAATGAACATTTAAACATGTTTTTCTTGCTGTAATCAATAATTCATGTATTTAAAAGTTTATCTGAAGCTAATATGAAGCTTCAGCGTCCAAATCAAGTAGATATCTTTCAACGTTACAGTCTTTTTAGTGCCAAAGTTCCTCTTTTTGTTACTATACTTCCACCTGCAGCTCAACAGGGAAACACTGTCCGAGGAAACACAAAGAGACTGTAAATGTGTCAGATATCCACTTGATATGACTAACTCAGACTGCTGAAGCTGAATAGAAGCTTCACACAGACTTTAAATGACTGTGTGGACACACTGTGGGTTTTGGCCTCCATCACTTCCATTGAAAGCACATTTGAAGGATCTTTTAATATCCAGTATGAACAGGAGGAATGATTACATTACTGTTACTATGGAAACCTGACCCGTCCTTTAAGATGTGACTCTGACAAAAGATATTTGACTCTTCTTCACTCCGCTTTAAGCTTTTGTCCTGCTGAATGTCCGTGTCTATTACAGACCGGATCCTGTCATTTCCTCCGGATTAAATAATGCCGTCCAGAACCAGGAGTTTAATCATTTAATTCCTCACCTCCTCCTGTGATGTTCATCCTGTCTGAACGGAGCTTTTAATCAGACTCAGCTTTTCTCTCGTCACATACAAACTGAGTCTGAGGTTCTTCTGAGGAGATTGTTAACAAAAAGGTACATTTTGTCTTAATTATCATTTTTGCTTTTGAAGGAGTGTTTTGTCATTTCTTTGTTGATTAAATTATTTTACAGGTCCTTTAATTTTATAATAATGTCCAGGAAATTGTAATAATTTGTACCAAATTGCACCCTTTCTGTAAAATGTCCTGAAAATTAACCGTCAAATACTCTGAAAATTAGTATAAAATTAAAGGACCTTCAAAATAAAATGTTACCAGAATTAACACATAAATCACTCTCTGTTTTTAAACCGTTTCTCCCTGAATTAACCTTTGACAATTCACCAAACTCTCCGACTTTTCATGTCTGGACAACAGCTTAAAAATGACATAATCTTCCCTAAAAATTCCAGTCTCGATCCAATCCGTCGAGCTGACCTCAGCGGGCCCACAAAACTCCATCAATAAGCTTTAGAACCCGGTATTCTGTTTTTATCCGTCCGAACCTGTGAGGACACACAGGTTGAATGTGAGCTGAGAGTCAAATCCCTGCTGCATGATTGCATCACGGTGTCCTCGCCGTGACCCGCCGCCGCGCCGCTCGGAGGCAGCTGCAGATAATCATCATAATTTGTTTTAAGTGTGAAACGAATCGCTGTAACAATCGAGGTCGAGATATGAGGTGAAATATCTGACGTGTCGGCACAAAGCGGCTTTCATACACACACACACGTACAAACACGCACACACACACACACACAGCTGGTTTCGTAATAATAAGGATGAAAATGAAAGGACTCCTCTCTCTGCCAGAGGTGGGACGACCTTTCTGCTGCAGTCACAACAACACAGTCACTTCCTATCAAACATGTTAAGCTGCAAACTTAAATCACCTTCTGTTCCTCGCTGTGTCCGCCTCAGCCGCCATGAAATCACATTTATGTAATTTGCACTAATTGCACTAACTAACTACAACTAATTTGCAACACCGAACACATTTATTCCCCTGAATATGAGATGATATTCTTCTCTGGAAATTACCTTTGGAAAAAGCAAAGAGAATCAGATGAATGGAGAGGGCTGGTGTTGCATTATGGGTTGTTTTTAGCGTCATTGTTGCTAGGATAAAAGTCTGTTTATGTTGTGTCAGTCTGACACAACACCTGAGTCACTCCCTGAGCCAATAAATAAGTGATAATTGAGTTTTCTTGTCTGTATGTTGGCTGGTTTACAACATAAGACAGACATGTGTGTATGAACGGACAGAATATACGACTCTGAGCATCAGTGATGTCATAAAAATACTGGAAAGAGTTCATATTAATGGATTATGTCCCTTCTGTTATTATTATTATTCTTCGATTTGAGGGGTAATCAAGCTCTCAGTTTTCAACTACAGTTCCCATAATGCTTTGGGGGAACAGTGACAGTTTTTAGCCCTGTTTTTTCTTTATTTGTCACCTGATATGTGTTTACATTTTGTCAGATATTCTCCATTAAATGTCTGCTGAATCAGCTGTTAGCAGCATTACTGTGATACTGAAGAAAACTTCAAAATGTGATGATTCTCAGGCAACTTCTGCAGCCTCTCTGGTTTTTCTCTGGTTTCTAAGCAGATTTATGGAGGTTTATTTTCGCAATGCACATCAGAGATAATGATATCCCCTGCAAGTGTAAGTCTTTTTACTGAGTTTTGATTTTGTTACATCATGCAAAGATATTTCCAGTAGAGCCCCAGAATATAAACACAGAGCAGGAAATGTGCAGAATATGAGTCGTTTAACACAAGAGATTGCTTCCTGTTTTGACCTGCGACTTAACAATTCAAAAACAACTCATTTTGTCGTTTAATTTGGAGGACATGTTGACGTAAAACCTAACCCCGAAGCCATGACTTTAAAGGTGCAGTGTGTAGAATTTAGTGGCGTCTAGCAGAACGGACTTGGTAGAAATAAAATATCCATACGTATGTTTTAATTTGTGTATAATCATTAAATGAGCCCTTTATATCTACAGAGGGGGCCAGTCCTCTTCCACTGAGCCCACCATGTTGCACCGCCATGTTTCTACAGTAGCCCAGAACGGACAAACCAAACGTTGGCTCTAGAGAGTTATATGGCCACCAAAGGTTCTCCTACATGTTTGTAATGGTGGGGGGGGGGGGGGATATTCAATTGGTTGCAATCTGCAAACTCACCACAGGATGCCAGTAAATCCTACACACTGGTCCTTTAAATCTGCCCAGTGACAAAACAAAACCTGCCACCTGGAAACAGAGCCTGCTGTTTGTTTTTGCTGATCTCTCTCTCTCTCTCTCTCTCTCTCTCTCTGTCTGTCTTTGCATCTGTGATCAGCCCGGCTGTTCTCCAGAGGACACACCCTGTGGACAGACAGCACAGTGTCCTGATTGTGTCAGGGTGTGTTTGTCTGGACGCGGCAGGCTGACGTGGAAAAAAGCAGCAGAGGACAGCAGAGTGCCAGGTTCGCTTTACCTCCTGCTGCTGCTGCTGCTGCTGCTGCACCGCAGGACGCTGCTTCCTGTCAGAAACACACATTCACCTCAAACAGCACTGAAAACACTGACGCCGGTCCTTTCAATGGGCGATCAAAGCCCCGAGGTAATGAGCTCTCTCTCTCTCTGTCTCTCTGTGGTGAATCTTCACACCGGGGACACAATCAGATTCACTGCAGAGCGTCTTTATGAAGAACATCTTCTTAAAGAGTTCATGAACTCAGACTTTTCTTCCTCTGACACCTGATGATTCTCATAGAAACACTTTTGTATGAAACTTTCTAAGAAGCTTAAAGGTTCACAAGTTCAGTCAGATGAAAACAAAACATCAGAGTCTGTTTTTACCAGAAAGTCAACAAACTTGTTTTGGGCATAAACTTACTGTTTACTGGATATAGTTGGCAATGTAACACCTGTGGGCTTTTTTTCTTTTTGTTTGTTTGTTTGTTTGTTTTAATTAAATTGTTTTTAGTATTATTTTTATTTTATATTTATTTTTTTATATTTTAATTTAATATTTTTAATGAAGTACTTGTGGGCTTATTATTTCTATTGTATGTTTTACAGTATTTCCTTTTCTCTTTCTTTTTTATTATTATTGTTATTTTTATAATTTGTTCATTTTTATTTACCTTATTTTTTATTACATTTACTTTTTCTTTTCTCTTTCTTTTTATTATCGTGATTAGTTCTTTTCTTTTATTTATTTATTATGTGGGTTGTGCAGGTGAACAGGTGTGATTGTTTCCTGTTTATTGTTGATCAAATGATGTGATTCTTTTGCTGTTTTTGGGAAATAAAGACATCTAAGCTAAAAGTTCCTTTTAATTGTTCTCTAATAACACCTGAATGTGTCTCAGGTGCCTCAGAAGGCAACTTGAATAAAAGTGAATAAAAGTGAAGTCCTGCTCACTTTCTCACTTAACTCTGATTTATTTATTTGCAACATTTTGGTCGACACGACCTTCATCAGGTAAATTACATCACAACAGTTTCACTTAGACGCTGGTTAAATTATCCAATCAGATCCAATTATCCAATCAATACTAACGTTGCTTTTGTGATCAACTTCCACCTGAGTGGAGCAGTTACCCAAACAACTTAATGTTCTTACTTTATTAGGACTAATTTTAGATTAATCAAACTCAAATCCCATCAGTCATCCTGACAACGAGGCGCGTCCTCAGTTAACACCAACAGGACACGCCAGCGCAAAGTCGACCAACACGGAAACAGTCACATGATCCCAAAACATCCAATAAAATCTATCTTATTATTTATTTTATGTGTTTGAAAAATGAAAAGATTTGGAACAAACTTGAGTCACTGTGATGTTTTATTTTCTTACCTGGATTCGTCGTCCCTGGCGACCAGCAGAGACATGTGATTGGAGAGCGAGGCCGTCCTCAGGATCTCCACCGCCCTATCAGGAAACAGAACAAGGACGTAACGTCATCAGCTGGTGTACAGGTGACCAACTCTGACAGATATTCATACACACATACAGAAACAAACTGAGTGAATGAGTGTAGAAACATAACAAATGCAGATTCTTCCATAACCTTTCATTGGGAAACACCCAAACAAATTATCACGACATGAACAAAATCATTTTTACTTCCCCAGTCTGGCAACACCTGACTACCGGGCTAAATATGGCTGCTACGCAATGATTGGACGATCTCTATTTGGGGGAGGGGTTTAGTAATTGGCCAGTTAACTGTAAAAAATGTGAAAAATGATAAAGTACACCTATTTAACATTTATAATCAGTATACTAACAGTTAATAAATGGTTTATAACACACTATAATGTAGTTATAAACAGATGTAAATGTTTATTAATGTATTGGTCAACAACTATAACAAGTTTACTGCTATATAAACAGATAATGATTGAAAATAAAGTAAAAGACAGTTCTAACAATATAAAATATGTCTTCATAGGAGAAGTTATAATTGTTGACAAATACTGAACATTAATAAACATTTTTAATTGCCTTATATCTGCTTGTAACTACATTATAGTGTGTTATAAACCATTTATTTACTGTTTATATACTGATTATAAAAGCTAAATTGAGGGACTTACAGTAAACTGTTACCACAAATTTATAAAATGACCCTTAAAGGATATGACTGGCGATTTTCTTTATTTCTCTTCTTGTCAACAAATCTCATGTTTGGATCCAAACCAACAATGAACTGATCTACTAACAAGTATTGTGTGTGTATCTAAAGTCTGATATATCTTATTCCTCCGTTGTTGTCCAGATACACAGCTGCACTGGGTGACATGTTCCTTTGGTCATTTCAGTTTGTGTCGCCAGACATATTCTTTAAAATATCTTTGTTTGAGCAAACACACACGAGACACAGCACACGTCAAACTCACCTCTCATTGGTCACCCCCATCAGACTGATGTTATTGACATCCAAAATCAGGTCACCTGACTTAAGCCGACCTGGAACAGAGAGTGACAATCAGTCAGACAGACAGACAGACAGGAGATGGAGGATAATAATAACAAAATACCAAAAAAAACCAAACTACCTACCGTCCACAGCAGCCAACCCACCGGCTATCACCCGCTTGATGTAGATGCCAAACTCCTCTCCTGTCAGCTCTCGGTAGCCTCCGATTATTTTCACACCTACACACATAAAACTCAGGTTAGTCAGGAAACTTGTGCAGAAGCTGAAAAAACAAAGCCTTTCAACTCACAGGTAAAAAACAACTTATTCTTCTGACGCCGCTATCCATGAAATACAAGTGCAGTTCAAAAAGTGAAACTACATTCACGATGATGATTCAGAGGTCAGAGAGGTCAAAGGGGGGGTAATGGGGGGGAGAAGACGCTCACCGAGTCCCTTCTTGCAGTCGCAGAAGTCCAGCCTCTGGACAGCTCGGTTGATGCCGTGCGGGCCCATGATCGTCCTGGCAACAAGCAAAAACACAACAGATTCAAAAACATATCAACATCCTGCCTCATGCAAAGCTTCTCTCTCTCTCTCTCTCTCTCTCTCTCTGGTGCACAAAATAATCAAATCATCACAGGATTTTGTCATTGTCTCCCCCTCCCTCCCTCTCTCCCTCCCTCTCTCCCTTCCGCTCTCTTCTGCCCCACACAGCAACATCCAAACCAATAAAATCTGTCGCCTCTTAAACGGCACAGCGGTTGAACCGAGCCATGACCTGGATGTTACCAGGAAGCTCCGACAGACACAAACAGTGATTAAAAACTATCAAAAGGAACATTACAAAGCAATTATTAAATCCTCGATGTGACCCCTGCGTGTTCAGTCTCAGATTAAAGCTGAAGGAGATTCCTCAGCAGACGTGGTTAACATCATCCTGCTGTCTGCTGGTTTAGTCCCGAGGCTCGGCTCGGCTCAGCGTCAGAGCAGAGTGTGTTTCAAATGCTGATGTATGTGTTTTGTCGAAAGGTTTGTGTAGAGACAGCATCTACTGTCGAGGTCACACTGAAGGGACTAAACCCAACACTGATATTATCGCCGTATAAAAAAGTTGATGAGCGGACGTGTTAGCAAACATTATGCAGACACAGAGCACACCCGATGAACGTGAGGCCAATATTTACTCTCCTTTTAGCTCTGGTTTGCTCTCTGCCAACTCCTGAGAAAAATATCTGTCTCTTCAGCTGCTAAATGTTCCACTTTCTTCAGCAGCTAACTGTGTCTGTCTGCTGTTTTGCTGCGGGGCAGGTAGAGTTCAGTCGGTTTATCAGAGCTTCTTTGATAGAAACAGCCGCCTGCTGCTGCTGGAAGCAAAACTAATGAGAGCGCTAACACTGTGTCTGCACCATGTTAGAGCCCCAACAATCAGTCAATTAATTCATTCATCAGAAAATTAATCAAACCTGTGATGTCTTTTTAGTTTTTAAGGAGTAAAAGTCTGATCTGATATTTACTAATTCAAATATACAGTATTTAGGTGCAGAACAGCTCTGCTTGCATTAAAGGTAAAGTAAAGTAAGCTGTGGTAGTTTTTAATATTTACACATGAGAGGAGTGTCAGTGTTGATCAGTTGCAGCAGGAAGCTTTGGGAACGATTTTGCTTTTCATCTCCAGCAATAAGAAAATACTAAAGTTTAAACTGAGTAAAACTTCAGTTCAGTAGCGTCCAAAAGTTGTTTTGTCATAAAGCTGAACAAGACATATTTCAGAAATCATTTTGGAAAGACATTATTTTTACCAGGCAGCTGTTTGATGAGATGCACTCCAAAATCTGACTGGTACAGCATTGAGCCGGCTGGACCTAACTGCCATTTCGACACCGCTCACTAAAATGGTAAATGGACTGTACTTGTATAGTGCCTTTCTAGTCTTCCAACCACTCAAAGTGCTTTTACACTACGAATCACATTCACCCATTCACACACATTCATATGCTGAATGGGTACAGGGGCTACCATGCAAGGTCCCAACCTGCCCATCAGAGGAAACTAACCATTCACACACATTCATACACTGATGGCACAGCCATCAGGAGCAATTTGGGGTTAAGTGTCTTGCCCAAGGACACATCGGCATATGGACTGGAGGAGCCAGGAATTGAACTGCCGATCTTCCGATTAGTGGACGACCCGCTCTACCTCCTGAGCCACAGCTTGAAACAACGGCTCCCTCGTAGGAAACAATACTGACTAATTAACAAATGTTTTTCTTAGCTTGTCTTGGCTGAATTCAAATAGAAACTGGTCTCTTCCAACACTTTAAAGCTGTGAAAAGACACAATTTTAAAAAAAAGTTCACCACAGCATCTCCACTGCCTGCTGCTGCTGCTTCATCAGCTCATAGAGATTCAACAACATATCTACCACCTCTACATAGCGACTTGTGTCTCCAACCATCAGATAAATGTACTGCAAGGGAGATAAAAATGTGATACTTCCCTCTGAAATGTAGCTCAAGAAAATGTCACTTAATCTGTCTTAAACTTAAAAGTCCAGCACACAGGGAGGTGAATAAAGAACCGTTTGAGTGCTGTGGCATCATCTCAATATCCTTCTTTGTTTTGAAGTAGAGCGAGCTGTGAGTTAGCGCTGCTGTCAGGAAATCAGGCCACATATACAGTACTGTATGTTATGTAAGGGATAATGTACAGCGAAGTGGATGAATATAGATTTCAAGGTGAAGAAGAGGTCACTCTGATCTGCCTGAAGAGGCTTATTTCAAAATAATAACATTATCCATCTTAACAAACAGCCACTGAACATATATGATATGAATGTACATCATTCGAGACAAACTGTTGATTGAAAATGTGAAGCCAACACATTCAACACACTGAGGCCCCAGCATTACTTTCCAACACAGATGGATGTCATCAGTAGCTGGATTTACATACAAATTTAGCACGAATTTTAACTGAATTTCGTGAGTATAACTCCTGTTGTGTGAATATTATGAGATTAACAGTTGGTGGCACTAATTCTCCACTTACAGCTGTTGTTTTAAGCTCTTCATGTACGTCACCATTTATTCACTAAGTGTTTACATTTGCTTTTTATCCACACAACTACTTTAACACTTCAGACAAGCGTAAAAACATTTTTTTACAGAGCCCCCCAGCAGTGTGTGCTCTTTCACAATACTTTTGCGTTCCAATGCAACATCATCATTTCGTCTTAGGTGCCCTCGTGTGAAGTTAAACATATAAGCTGTCGACAGGTGTCCCATTTCAGATAAACTTGTATGGTTAGAATAACTAACATAAAATGTCACCCTGCATTTTGTTAATTTTTTGTAATGATATAGTTAGCTACACAAAGTAGGCTAACGTTAATACTAGCTAACGTTAACGACTGTTCACTATAGCTGCAGTGGATAAGATGAAAACAGCAGCGGTTGATAGCAAATTTTCTGGTTAAGATATAAAAACTTAACAAATAAAGTTATATATATTGGTCTATATACAGGTTGCAGGTAACAAGAAGAGTCTGATTCCTTTTGGCTCTAATCATAGCATAACATTTGTGTTGTCACTCTGGTGAGATAGTGTTAAAGATCTTATTTTAAATTAAAGTGTTTTTGCAGCACTGCTACATAATTTATGGATTGTCTTACATGCCAGCAGTATCAGTTAGTAAGCTGCATATACACGTTAGTTCTGTGATTTTTTTCCCTCAACGAACGCTTGTTTCTGTGTTTCACTATGTGCACAAGCAGGAATGAGCTTTGGTATTAGCCACTGTTAATTAGAACTTTGTATTTTACAGTAAAAACATAATGCTACAGCAGTAACAATGTTAGCAGTGGTTCTTAAGTGGCTCTGATCCGTGTAAATGTCATACAATCTTGATGCATTTTTGCTAACATATGCTTCAAATTATGTGACGTTTGCCATGCATATGGTTTACCTTCCCTGGTGAAAGATTTTGATCAGTATGGTCCACAACCCAGAGTTCCCTGTTCTAAAATATGAACATCACAGCATTAATCTGTTTACGCAGCAACATGAACTAAGTCTGACAGTTTAAGACATGCTCATAATATATTTTTTTCCACATCCACAGATTTGGTTAGCTTAAAAAGCTCCAAGCACCAACTTTTCCCCACCAACTGGGAAAGACGTCGAATGTAGACACTAATTCCTCTGAGGATCTTTAAAGCTTTACATGCTCATGAATAATTTTTATTTAATAATATATGCGATTGTTTTAACTGTCTGTGTGTGTTTATTAGCTTTGTCTGGACAATGAAGTAAAGAATGTCTCTATGTAAATGAGGTCTAACTGACTGAACAAATAACTGTTATGTGGACATGGAGGAGGACCTTGAGGACTTCCTCAGGTCAAGGCATGCTGCAAAAGAAGATATAAACCGAATGAAAATGGACAAGGTAATTATATAACTACAGCCCAGAATTACCTTTCAAATT
Organism: Thunnus maccoyii; assembly: GCF_910596095.1. Taxonomy (NCBI): domain Eukaryota; kingdom Metazoa; phylum Chordata; class Actinopteri; order Scombriformes; family Scombridae; genus Thunnus; species Thunnus maccoyii. The sequence continues at coordinate 2,265,071 of NC_056552.1, forward strand.
TGTCATTTCCCACCAGGACTTTCTGTGTTTGTATTTGGACTTTTAGTTAAGTTCTTGTTTTATTTTGGAAATGTCTTCTCCTTGTGTTTTGTTATTTTTACTTCCTGTGTTTTCCCGCCTTTGTTGATCGCCTCATGTGTTTCACCTGTGTCTCATTTCACTCACCTATGTTCAGTTTGTAATCAGTCCGTCTATTTAAAGCCAAGTGTTTTCCTTGTTTAGTGGCCAGTTTGTCTTTGTCACATTGTTGCTTCCATGGACTTTTGTGTTCTAGTCAACCTTGTCTGTTCCTGCCTGTTCCTGTTGGGCTGGACTTGCAGGGAGTTTGAAGACTGCTTTAGCCTCCTTGTCTGCTTGTGTCTTCAGCCTTCAGCCTGCTTCCCAGCCAGCTAAACTGCAGCATGCTACTCACCAGCATGTTAGCTCCAAGCAGCCAAGCCATCCTGTTTCTTCCAAGCCTCCATATCAGCCTGCACCCAGGACCGCTAGCAACCAGGCTGCAGTCCAGTTAATAAGGCTTGGGTCCATGATTAAGCAATCTCTTGTCCCTGCTGATCTGCAGTAACCCCCTCTTCCTGCTGGGCCACATTAACCCCCTGTTCCTGCTGGGCCGCAGTAATCCCCTGTTTCTGAGCCGCAACAGTGCTGTCTCTGCCTGCCCAAAGTCATAGAGTCGCTGGTCCTTGGGTTCTTGTTTAGCTGTTTCCTTTGGCTGCCAAGTTTGCCTGATTCCAGCTTTCCCAAGGAGGCCAATTCTCCACTTCCTGAATTCTCTGTGGCTCTTGCCTTCAGAGTCTGCAGCATCCCCTGTGGACCCACCTCCAGAGTTGACTACACTCCCAATGGCCCAGTTCCTTGTGTCTCTACTGCAAAGCGCACAAACCAACAACCTTCCAGACCTTCTAGACCTCCAGTCAGCAGTCCCCGCCGACCCAAAGCCAGACCTTCCAAACCTTCTCGACCTCCAGTCGGCAGTCTTTGCTGACCCACAGGCAGACCTTCCCGATCATCAGTCAGCCAAGTCAGATCTCCAGCTGCGCACCTCCTACTCTGCACTCCAGCAGTCTGCCTCTTCTGCACCATGCCTCGACCTGCAGCTGAATCATCTGGTGCTAGCTGCCCTTCCTGGCCTCCACCTTTGTCGCCAACCTCCAGAGCAGCCCTGCACATCTGGTTGTCCTGGTCACCCTCTGGAGTGATACCAGCCATCTGTCCTGCACCCCAGTTGCCCTCCCGACCGACTTCACCCGTCTGTTCAAATGTGAGGATTCTTTGGACAAAACAAGATTTTTTAAAATGAACTTGAGAACTTGAAATTGTGAGGGACATTTTTCACTTTTTAATGGATAAAATGATAATGAACATATTTTAATATCAGTGTACTTTGAAGTAATTAAATTACATGGCTACAGTATATACAGTCACTTCAGAAGTGATTCAGATGCCTTCACTTTTTGCATACTTTATTGTGTTGGAGATTTCATTGTAAATTGATAAAATCAGTATTTTTTCCCATCAATCTACACTCAAAATAACCCATAATGTCAAAGTTAAACCATGTTTTTATAATTTTTTGCAAATTTATTAAAATCAAAAACTGAAATCTCTCATTTACAAAAGTATTCAGACCTTTAATTCAGTACTTGTAGAGGTCTCTTTGGCAGCAATTACAGCTTTAAGTCTTCGAGGGTAAGTCTCTACCAGAATTTGGGCAGTTTATCCCATTCCTCCAGACAGATCCTCTCAAGCTCCATCGTGGGAAGCGTCTGTGAATTGCCATCTTCAGGTCTGTCCACAGATGTCCATTTAAGTCTGGACTTTGGCTGAGCCATTCAAGGACAGTTAGAGACTTGTCCTGAAGCCACTCCAGTGTTGTATTGGCTCTATGCTTCAGGTCATTGTCTGGGGGCATTTCTCTGCCACCCTCTTCGCTTGAGGGACCACAAATTCCCAAAGAGACAAAGTATGCACACATTCACAAATTGATCTCCTGGATGTTTTCATGGACATAGAAGTGATGAATATGGAATTAATGCTGGAGTTCAAAAATGAGGTGGCTGTTGATGCCAGTGGGGTTTAAAGAGAAGTGTACACTGCTTTCTGGCTTTCTGGGAGAAATTCCTGGAACAATGTGAAGGAGAAGAGGAGCGAGTGCCAAGACTGAGACCTCACTTTTCAGAAGCTCAGTGGCAAGTACTCGGAAGGATTTGGGCAAAGGGACTTATGGGCTATGGTCTGACTCTTATGAGACTGTCAAAGGCTTTTATTTTGGCCTGTATCCTTGCTATTGATTCAGTAGATATTGCAGTGCTGATGTCATCTTTCTCTAATTACTTATCTGATGGCAACCGGATTACTGTTGAAAGGGCACTTCAGGGCACAGTGGAAGAGAGCAAAAAAGAGGATTTGCTTGACTTGTTCTCACGAATGGGTTCACATTGCCTCCTTTCTGAGCAAAATACAAAGGTAGCCATTGAAACAATACCACAAAGCCATGCCGCAAGAACCCAAATACATAATAAACTGTTTTTCTCGCAGCCTGACAGATGTGCAGATGAATCTATCTCATAAAGCTAACGTGCTGTATTTGTATGAGTCAAAGCAACAAACAAGAGAATGGCTGAAATGCTGCAAACAGAGTCTGTGGTTCTGTCACAGAAAGAGCAGACGACATTTAACCACTTGCAGTGATACATCAGGATGCAAGTTCTATCTGGTAACTTCTCGCCATGGACATAATATAAGGTGCTAAATGCTAAACGTATTAACCTGAGAATCTCCACACTACTGTCCATTTTCATTACTCTATGTTGTTATACATCAAGTGCTGTATTCATACTCATCTGTCTTTAAGTTCTATAAGAGTTAGGGTCAATATTTCTTATAAAAATGTATAAAAAGATAATGTGCAATGTCAAAGGTGTCGCATGTGACAATGAACCAACAGAGAATTATCAGAGAATCTGCAGCTCCCTTCAGCTTTACGGAGCTTCATAGAGTTTCAGCTCATTTTTCAGCTGTCTTTACTGTTCTGGTTCACTTTCAGGGCTCTAATAGCATCATTTTCAGATGCAGCAGGCAGCTGCTTTCAGGGAAAATGCATTAAAAATCCACTGTACACTACCTGTTCAGCAGCAAACAGCAGACAGACACAGTTAGCTGTAGACTAGCTGGTGAACATAGTGGAGCAGTTAGCAGCTAAAGAGCCAGATATTTCCCTCAGGAGTTGGTAGAGAGTAAAAACAGAACTAAAAGAGAGTGAATATTGGACTTAGATTCACCAGGTGGACAGAAACTGCTGGATGTGGAAATAACAAATCAACTTAAAAGGTGATATGTAATGTTTGTTCACACCTTGTTTCCATTCACCTGTCCGAAAAAAATCTGTATTTACATAATGATTTCTGGATTTGATGTTGAATCTGTGCAGTTTGCCACAATTCAAAGGCTCAGTTCATGATTCACTGATTGAGTCAAACTGTTGTCACAAGAGGAAATCCAAAGTATGTATATATATATATATATATATGTATGTATGTAGAGCAAGGAGTCCTGCAACAGATGGTATGCCCCCCCACCCCCACCCACAGATGCCTGATCTCAACATCATCGAGTCTGTCTGGGATTACATGAAGATGGAACCAACTGAGTCACCTAAATCCACAGAAGAACAGGAACTTGTTCTCCAAGATGCTTAGAACAACCGACCTGCCAAGAACCTTGAAATATTGTGCACAAGCGTACCGAGGAGAACTGGTGCCATTTTTAAAGGCAAAGTGTGATCACACCAATTACTGATTTGATTTAGTTATTTTCTCTTTACTGAACTTTGTTTGAAGCTAAGCCATAAATAAAAACCATAAATAGCATTATTTTTGAATGCTATTCAATGCTATAAACTATATAATTTTTTTTTTTTAGATATACCGTTTACATTGTCTGGCCATAGTTATTTTTGTATTTAAAGTTTAAATACAATAAAAATGTTTTACTTGTGAAATGCTTGTTTTTTATATTGTCAACAGTTTACATAAATTAGCCATTCATCATTCATATTATTCTTTGATATTGATGCAACAGTAGGGGTCTAATCAGGGACAGAGGGATCTCATCCTCAGTGGTTTGGTCAGACAACAGTCAAACTCCTTCACTTGAAAAAAAAAAGCATTTACATTGTGAAAATGAAAACATAGAAAGTAGATCCATGGCTGCTCTGTTAGGATGGCCTCAATAGCAACTATGTGTTTACATTTAGCTGAACTGACAGTCACACATTAAGGTTAGAAACTGTACGAAAGCCAAGGACATACAGAAGAGTATGCAATAACATCACTTGTAACACCAGTTGTTATACTTGGTGGTTATTGATACCAATGTAGTCTACATTAGTAAATATGGGTGTCTAGATTAAATCTGATTAAGAACTTTATAACAATTCCTGTTAATTTCTGCACAAGTAGGCCAACCAGCATCACATCATTTTGTACAATAAGCCTCATAATAAACACCCAGTGTCCACCTCTAGACCAGGACAGTCCGGCAAAGTGAGGGTAAGAGGAAAGACAAACGCACCAAAAATAGACCCATAAACATTACTGCAACACTGTGTGTCAGAAAAAACAGTGAAATAAAAAGACGGACAGATTAGTCTTATGATACCAGACAATCGGAGATCTCCCCGCCTATTGTTCATCTGGGGATTTCTAAATACACGGTAGTCACTTGAATGGCAGCAAGAACAGCCACTAACAAACCTAAGCCCCTTACATTTTGTCAAGGACACACCGTAGTGAAAATGATGCACTCCCCCCATTCTCCTCCATAGTGAACTGCATGTCACTGCCCCAGTATGAAGGGCTACCGTATAGACTGGACTGGTTCTGCAACCAGGGAGATTGTCCTCACTCCGCTTTTGAGGCGATTGAGTGGTAATGCAATTAAAGAATACCATTTTTTAGATATGGGTGTCAGGTTTGTAAGTAATGAGTTGAACATACAGTAGCTAAAAAGGACATGACATAAACGATCACATCATCTCACCTGGATTAGTCCCACACAGCAAAACTGCACAAGGCTTTTGACCAAAAATCGTTATCTTTCAGGTCTGTCAATAGGCTATCTAAAACTCTGTACACTACTTTCATAGAGATCCCCACCAGGATTCTCTTCTTTGGTTGGGTGTGCTAGTCCCCCTCCACATAACTGTCAATTCTCTGAGTGTGCTTGGACCGAAGAAGACATTGAAAGTCCTGCACGTCCATTTTCTATGCCAAGGTCCTCTCTCACAACATCCTTTAAGGAGCTCAACTGCTTCAACATAATACCCTCTGATTACCTTGGGATCGCTGTTGGTAGTATAGGCGTTGAGCCAGATAATATGATCAATATGCCAGATGAAATTTGGTCCCTTTGAGAAGTAATTCCGTCTCTGGAAACGTCTCCTTTTCCTGAGTGAAACCCCTCTGGGATCCAGCTCTTTCATAATCAAGCTTACAAGTGCAGTAACTGGCCACAAATGAAACTGACTGCTTTCTTCTGGAGAGACCTCTTCATCTAAGAATTTGTTTAAGTTTACTTTCACTAATTACATAACCAGGCCTATTGAGCAGTAGTACTATATCACAGGATCCGGCACCGTTGCTGTTTCAATGTACACTGGAAACATTTCAGAAGCATCCTTTCTTTAGCAGACACATTTCTAACATAGTTCAGAGTTGTTTTGCTTTTTACAGCAGATTAAATGCATGTTTGCAGCTGGTTTAGATGATTTGTGGCTGTACTTGAATATGACCAATGCTTTCTCTTTGAACTATCATTTGAAATGTCACGGCTGCTGTCATTAACCTGTAGTTTTGTTAATTTTGTCAAATGATGTCATGATCATAAAATAATAATTTTATCTTCATCAGCAGCTTGGTAATGACTGCTGGTTAACAGGTAGTATTTATGAGCTGTGATCAAAGTTCACCTACATCTGACAACAGAAACAGAAATATATTACAATATGCAAATGAGAACGACTATATAGTGAGTTCAGCTGATCATATTCTCTGTATTAAAACAGAATTTGATCACAGAGAGCAGGAGACTGAACTCTCTCTCCGTATCGCTCATTACAAACATTAAAAACTAGTTTTTCTAAATATGTGTGAAGACAAAGTCAGTAACAAATTAAATGCATCATTAAAAATTAATTTCGAGTCAATTGCCAATAAATACAAGCATTTATATACATTCATAAGTGAATTTAACACATCCAGCATAAGCAGAAAAGAGTCTGGGTCACACATTTGTGTATCTTGTATCACTTCTTTTCTAGAGAAATGATCAGCTGATCACTTCTCATCACTTTAAGAATCTCCCAGTTAAACTTTGATTGAACATTTGTATCTGATCTACTTCATACTGTAGTTCTGAATCAGGAGCTTCATTGTTGGCAGTGAGTCAGATACAAAAGGTTTCAGATACAATAATAATAGTCAGTCAATTTTTTTGCACTCAAATATGCAATATGTATAATATATGTTGTTGTACCATATCTGCTTGTAGAAACTGCATTATTAAACTTTTTATGGTTCCGTTCAGACACTGTTTTAACTGTCACCTGATCGCTTTCAGCCCTATCAGAGCTGTGTCAAGTTACTGCAAATGAAAACCTGACATTTCCTGCTTTTGCTCCTTCAACTTAAAAGCTTTTAAAATGAAAAACTAACAGGAAGCTTTTATTGCAAAGAATTTATAGGAAATCAAATGTTTTTATAACCGCATTGGTGAAGCTTCATTAGCGGCGATATTCTACAATAAAAAACAGGTCGACACAACAAAGATCTGGAGATATTTTGAGTTATTTGTTCGGTTATAAATACAGCAGGGGAGGAAGAGGACGAGCAGAAACAGCCACAGTGAGATGTTAGATGAAGAGCTGCAGGCTTCAGACTCTCGCTGCATTTTCTGCAAACAGCACACCTCCAGCAGGTAAACAACTTCTTTCACCTGCCATGTTGTGTGATGGAAACACTCGCAGTGTGCAGCTCAACTCGACTGTTCCCGGCATGGCTCAGCGCAAATACCCCCCAAAACAACAGAAAAACACTATAAGGGAACCTACTGACAAATGATTAAATAATAAAGTATTGGAACCAAGAAGATCTACAATCTGATTCACTTGATATCAGTTCTTATAATGACTTTTTTCTTGTTGTACCATTAATAAAACAAACGTACCTTTCCACATTAATAACCCGGCAGCGGCAGCAGCTCTCTGAGCCCCAAACACGGATGACAACGAGCGGCGAACTCAACGGCAGGGACACAAGGGAGCAATTAAACTGATCACTTAATACCTGTTAATCTGCATTACCTGCCACAAGTGATTAACATCACACACCGGCCGGCTGCCAGCAGGAACATACAGGAACACCACCGCAGAGCCTCCAGACCAGTGTCAACCAACACTGACTAATTATATCCACCTATGAACTACACGCTATACATGTCTTTGCTGTATGTTTTTTAGTGTACCGTGTTTTCTTTTATTTATTTATTTATTTTATTTTCATTTACATTCAATTATTTGTATTTATTATGTTCTTATTAATTTCATCACCTGGTTCTGTGAGGAACAACCTCTCATTCTGCCATTTGTGTATTTTTATGTAGTTGGAATAATTAAATAAACCGGAAACTGCTGCTCATGACACATAAAAAATGAATCAGTAAAGTAAGAGCTGCAACAATAAGATATTTACACAATTACTGGATATATATATTTTTAGACACATCAATAAATATCAGTGTTTTATAGTAGAGCTGCAACAATTAGTCAACTGACAGAAAATAAACAACTTTGATAATCAAATAATAGTCATTATTTAGCAGCTAGAGTTTTCTGTGACATACATGATAGTAAACTGACATTTAAATACGTCACCATGAACTCTAAGAAATTATAACAGCCATTTTTCACTGTTTTCTGATATTTTGATAGATTGATCAATAATAAAAATAATCATTAGTTGCAGCTGTGTTTTATATTATTATTTATATAGAAGATAGTGTGTATTTAACAGATCAATATTAAAGAATGTCAAGTTAACTTTTTTGTGTTCAACACAAAATGTCCCTATTTAAACAAGCAGAGTTAAAACTTTAACTGGAAGAGCAACACTGTCTCTTTGAAATTTTAAACATTTCTATGAGACTGTTGTCCAAAGAAAAATGACACCTGAAGCAACATACAGTATATTTACCTTGCAGCGCCCTCTACTGGCCGTAGCAATCATCACCGGAGGAAATCAGGTGACATTATTATAAAGAGACAAATTCCATGTAAGCTGGATGGATCAACAAAATATCAACACGAGAGATCGTTGTCAACATTGTTTTTTTAAAACCCTGAATCCCCTATCCTTAACCACATGGTTAATATTGTAACCTCCCTTAACCTTAAAGAGGACATATTATGCTTTTTATGATTTTCTGTTATTTATATACCCTTATGATGAAGGATATCTATGTTTAACATGACCAATCAGAGCAGAGCGGGCTCATCAGGAGGGGGGTCTTAAAGAGACAGGCCTGTTTCAGACAGAGGCTGAACTGAGGGGCTGCATAAAGGGCCAGTATAAGATAAATAAGGAGTTTTTAACTTCAAATCATGCAAAGATATTCCAGTAGAGCCCCAGAATATAAATATAGAGCTGGAAATATGTAGAATGTCTTCTTTAAGGCAGTAGTGTCGGCAGAAATCACAGTGCGGGTGGGCACAGAGAAAATCAGGTGGGCTTAACCCGTCCAAGACGAATCATACTTAATAGGTCCTGAAACGCATATGTTAACCAAAATAGACCTTTACAACTATACTTGCCTGAATGCACCACAGCCTCATACATCATCTGAGGTAATGTTACAGGCACCAAGACGAACATTAACAGCATCGCATGGCCTGAGACGGCAGACGCATATTCACACAGCTACATGTATGGATAGAGCTCCACCAGCACCAACGTGCTCGGTAAAAATTACACCTGAACATAGTCTGGCACATCAGCATAAAATCCAATTGTACACCCAACAAAAACTATACCCAATAAGCAATAATATTAAAATAGACAATATGCTACTACAGTCCAGAACTGTAAATAAGCAGGGACAAAGAGTTCAGTGTGTGTCCTCACTGATGCAATGATGCCAGTTTTTATCTGACTGACAGTTGAAAAGACTTTCAACAGTACAGCTTGTTGATGCTGGATTCATGGATGTATAAAGAGACCTGGATACAAGAACAGCGTCAGGCTTTTAAGCTAATTTTACATAGCGGCTAAACAGTGTAATTACAACATCACATGATGCCCACTGGCCCAAAAATCTTTTTTCCCATAGACTTACATTGTGAAAGAGAGTCTAGAAAGTCTAACAGAGCCGCATGATTGAATTGTTTTATGTTAGTATGTTATGTTTATGTTAAGTTAAAAACCAGAAATTAGCCGTCTCAGCTGGTGGAAGTCTCTACTGAGCATGCTCCCCTTAGAGCGGGCGCAGTATGTTTTCATCCGAGTGTTTCCTTACAGCGGGAACTGGCTTTTCATAGTAATGAACGGGGGCCTACGTCCAACTCTGTATCCAGTCCAGGCTCAGCCAGGCCCACCTACAGCTATGCGGCAGCTCTAAATCATGTAAAGATATTCCAGTAAAAGCCTCAGATTGTCCGTTTTAAAGAAGTATTCCTGTGAACTAAAACCACAATGGGTTAAAATCAAAAACGAGTTACAATAACACTTTTAACTTGGAGAATATTTGCGTTATGAGGTTTCTAAAGTCCTGTAGGAACATATTTCCAATGAATAATCTCATTTCATGTTTATAATTTTATATTAAAATACATTCTTGTGAAGAAACAGTGAAGAACTACAGTCTGAAGATTACTGTGAAGTGTTTACTTATGTGGCATTCATATGGTGTCGGAATAATCAGAAAAATTAGTTCCTGACTGGGAAAATTCCAAGCGGCATTCCCAGGGCTGAAAAATGAAGCCAAAAACTGCAGTTCCTTGAACGACCACTTGAGGCTCTAAAAGTGAGTCAATCCCCATAGACCCCCATGTTAAAATATCAACTTTACAGCAGAAATAAACATGTTTACAGCCTGGTACAAACAACGGTTTTGGTCTCTGTAGATAATTTCCTCTTTCATGACAACTGTACGGGGTTGAATTTTTTTATAACTCACCTGTTTAAGTTTAATTAAGCTGTAAAGTTCTGCATAATGAAGGACATGGCTGCTTTGAGTGACAGGTCCGCCAACCGCTAAGTGGCTTGTTTCAGCCATTCGGCCCCGCCTCTCTTTAGTTAGGCAGAGTCACGTACTGCCAAGATGGCGACGGCAGAAACCAACGGGTGACGTCACGGTAACTACGTCCATATTTTTATACAGTCTATGGAAAATTCACATGAACGCCCCCGAAAGTCAGTACAACAACTCGGAAAGTCGGTGAAAATCCAAAAATTGACGTGATATATTCAGAAACATGGCACAGAAACACAGAAATGTTTGGTTGATGGCAAGGAACTTTTTTTCTTATTCACATATTGTGTATAATTTTTTGCTCACATCTAATTTGTAATATGTTATTAGATTGTAACCATTTGTTGCTGTCTACGTAAAGTGACCTAGATTAGTTAGAAAAGTTATTTATTAGCATTAATCCTGATAACAAGTCAGGTAAAGCAATATTTGAGTGGTTTTAAGGAATCTACTGCTGCAGCAACAAGTAGCGTCCGTGTTGTTTCCACATTACGACTTAAAAGCTCATGAACACAAGTAAGAACGACTTCCCGACTTGGGAAATGGAAGCATCTGAGGAGCACATGAATGCAGCAGTATTTAATCTCCTCCTCTGTGTGTTTGTTGTCTGACTCCATATGTTCCAGTGTCAAATAAAAACAGAGAGAGGAAAATAAAATAAAAACAGTGGTCCTCCTCCCCCCCTCTGTGGTAAACTGCTGCAGATGTTTTCACAGAGATAAGTGATTTGCTGACAGATTATTAGCAGTCACAGGAAGCTGCTGCAGCTTCAGTTCAAACAGGATCATTGAGCAATCGGATGAGAAAAGATAAGTCGTCAGTGAGCTCATTCAGGTGTCATTTACAGCTACGGCAGGTTTACTTTCCTGCCTAGTTTGCATTAATGGTAATAATAAAGATAATCACGTCATATATGTGACAAAAATATAGGTGACACATCTTACATGAGTGTATCCACTTAAATACAGATTTCCACAGGCTGTACTATGTATTATATATTAGAGTTAAGTACTATAAATTGTTTTGTATGTAGTAGTAGTAGTAGTAGTAGTAGTAATATCTTTATTCAGTCATCACACACAATACAATAAGTATAAAGTTGTGACAGATATAAAATCATATTGTATGATTATGAAGCATTGTTCCTGTAATGACTAAACACAGAGTCAGAGCTGCTCAGAGAGTTTACCTGAAGCAACAAAATGGTGAAAAACTCCCGTGACATCTTCAAATATCTAGTTTTATCCGATCAAGATGTTTAATTTGCGATGACATGACGAAGAGATAAGCAGAAAATGTTTGAGATCTTTGCTTGAAAACTGACAAAAATGATTAATATATTAAGTAAAAACTGCTGCAAATGTATTTTCTGTTTTATTAATCGGCTAATTGTTTCAGTGCTACTGAACACGGTGAGAAAAATGATGTAAAACTCTTTTAAATTGTGTGAGTTGTAATACGGCTGATTTTTTTTTAGAGTTTCTGAAAAGTAATTTCATTTTGGAGAAACAAATTTTTTACCTAACAGCCATATTTATCTCACACTGAATGTAAAATATGAATCTGTAAAAATACTCAGTAACTCCAGCTGTCAGACAAAAGTACAAATTGTCTCTCTGGAATCTACTGGAGGAAAAAGTAGAAAGTCTCCAAAATGGAAACACATAAACTATCCTGATATTTGAACCAGAGTAAATGTTCTGTCATTAAAAAATGTTGGTATCTTCCTTTAAAACAGCTCTCTCGCATGCATGACCCAGAACTGCGTGCAAGCATGTGGAGTTAAACTCCGAGGCATCTGCCAGTAAACAAGCCGTAAACCTCATTCACATCAGAAGTCAGTGACCCACATGAACTCAGCCGCAGCCAAAGATCGAGGACGCAGGCAGAAAAACAAAAGCTGTAAACCATCTTAAGGAGGCGAGTTTTCCCTCTTTTGAAAAAAAAAGGAGATAAGGAAGGAAGGAAGGAAGGAAATAAGAAAGGAGCAGTGGAGGAGGAATTAGCTTACCAGTAGAGTAGCGACAGCCCATCGAACCGCTCAGCCTCCTGAGGGAGTAATGGCATTGCACGACAGTCCCAGACAAAAAAAAAAAAAAAAAAAAAAAATCCAACACACACACTCTCACACACAAACACACAGCGCCATAAGAAAGTAAGCAGCGGGTGATCTGCAGGAGGATGAGATGAGACGGCAGCAGCGGTTCAAACCAGGTCGGTGGTGTGTGTGACTGGAGAGAGAAGGGATGGAAATCCGCCTCGACAGGGAGAGACACACGCTTACCTTTACTCACTAATCCAGGCTGATACCCGTCCGTCACACACACACACACATACACACACACACACACACTAAGGAAGAAGCAACTTGAGACTAGAAAGGCTGTATTTTCTAAAAACGTGTCCTTTCTTCAGCTGAAAGATTAGAGCGTTACAGCAAAAACACACAGGAAGGAGCTTAAATGTCTTAAAATGTTGCCTCTTTGGGGTTTCAGAAATGCATTTGGAAAGACAAATTACCTGTAAACATTACAGTGATGCTCTTTGAAAGTGTCAAGTATACAAATACTGTAGACAGAAATTCTAACTTTATTTGTCTGACCTCACCGTTCACCTGCAAGGGTATAGCAACAACCCAGAAACATCCTAACAACCACCCAGAAGACACTAGCAATTATGCATAAAAAAACAGTAGCAGCTACTTAGCAACACCCTAGCAACCATCCAGGACATATTGATGGTAGAAGCTGCTGTAGTTGTATCTGCAGTGGTGCTATTCTACAGATGATGATAGTAGAAGCAATAGAGCACCCAGAGGACGGTGGCAATGATCCAAAATGCTCCAACAACCATCTAGAAACACACACACCATGTACCCAACCACACAGGACACAATTACACTAGTTCAGTTAGCCAGCAAAGTGCACATAAGCATGTACACTAAGTGTTTAACTATCTTTCTTTGGATCTTGAACACATGACCAAGCAACAACCTAGCAGCTAACCCACCATCAACATGACAGGGTAGTGACAACCTCGAAAAATCTAAGCAACCACCAAGAAGATGCGATCAATTATGCAGAACACGCTAACAACTACCTAGTAACACCCTGTGAACTGTCCAGGACATGTCTATGGTAGTAGTTGTTGTAGATGTATCTGTGTTGGTGCTATTCTGCAAGTAGTCGCAGAATTAGCCATTGTATTTAGCATTTACAACTACTTATAGTACACATATTAGCATTAACATTAACCACCTTACAGAGGATGCTAGCAAATATCTGCAACCCTTTAACAACCACCTAGAAACACACTGACATGTATCCAACCACACAGGACACAATTACACTAGTTCAGACAGTCAACTCACAATAAATGGAGATTACTATGTGACTTTATGACTCCCCAAAAGTGTGATGGCAGCAGCAGACATGTGACAAAAGATTGTGACAGCAGAAAGAGTTTAGCAGCAGACGTGAGCTGACTGCCTGAACTAAGGTCGAATAAAATAAGACTGAACATTATTTGTGCCAGGAGGGAAATTTAGCATTACAGCAGCAGGAGAACAGACCAGAGAGTAGTCCCTCCAGGATTTCACAGTTTTTTTTGTGATTACTGTGGCCAAAAATGTTTGATTTTACAGCTGTTTTTCTCAAAAATTGCGATATAATTTACGATGTTTTGTGCTTTTTTTGTGGTAAAATTGCAGGAATTGGGGAAAAATTGCAGGCAAAGGAAAATAATCAATTTTTTAAAAAACTACTGCCAAAAAAGAGTCACACGTAATCAAAATTACCAGGACACAAAATGCGACAGTTGGTCTAAATCAAAAGCAGCCTGTTGATTTGGCCATTGTAACTGTATGCGGAAAAGTTGCAACCATTTAGCAAAATTGCAAGCTCTTGCATTAATTATTGTGATCGCAATTTCCTGGAGGGACTGTTTAATGAAGAGTTATTGCAGCAATTTTGCAAAATTGCAAACCCCTGCAAATATTGCGGAGATTGGTTGAATTTGCATTAATTATTGCGATTGCAAGATTTGTGATAGATAGGAACTGGGTACAGGTAAATAAAGAGATACTGAAAAAAGATCAAAATTACAACGCTATAATATATTGCCTGTAACCAGAGTGCTCAAATGTACGATATACACACAACTAGATTAAGATCTTATAAATACACACAAGCACAAGCCTAAAAACCAAACAAAACACCACATCAACTCGCAAAAGCAGAATTCACTTAAAAATAAAAACCCTCTAGGATGAAGTTAGGTAGATGTTTATGTTGTCATAAGTATCAGTGCAATGATTCCTCTCTCGCTCTAGTTGAATATATTCAGTCGGAAGAATACTTCAAAACAAAAGATCCACCCAGTTGTAGGAAATTCACAGACCACCAAGCAGCGTCACACGAAATATAAATTATATTCAATGCAATACAATTCTCACATCATACAATACAAAAGTAATTTGACATGCAAAATCAAAAATGGATATCAATAGAAATTAAAAATAGAAGAAATCAGTTTCTTTTGAAAACGGAATCATAAGGAGTTACAGTATATGGTGGCAGAATGTTGTAATTTACTTGTACTTCAGTATCTACAAAAATAAAAAAAAGCATCAGCTTTTGGAAAATGACAATATGCTGATTCATCGCACACAACAGCAACAGCGGTAATCCTGCGATTTCAAAACTTCCTCAATCGTTTGTACATTTGTCCCCAAAACGGAAACCAATTTCAAAATCTTTGTGTCAACGAGAGTTTTTGCTGAAGTGCCCCAACGATGTCAAAGATGAGGGCGGGAGGGAAAGAGACAGGAAACCACACAGTAACACACAAGCTGAAAAACACATGGTTTTATATGAACCTTTACTTGGCTGTCTGGAAATCTGAAAAACATGTTCCATGATAATGAAACTGAAGAAGGAAAATTTTGAGGGGAAAAAAAAAACAAAACTAGACTGGTATCATCTTTAAGTGAACACTGAACAATATGAGTGTGGCTCATTTGCTTTTCACCTTGGATAAGATAAGGCTCTACAATCAAACCTGAAGGTAGTGGCCTTACTAATCTTTGAATAGCATCAAAATCATTTTACTGGTGGGAGGAAATCAAAAGATGTGGTTTTGAGGTAAGTTGATGTATTATTTTGACAGTACAGAGTAAGTCTCTGTGTTTTTATAAGGATATACATATAAAAACTTTTTTTTTTTACTGTTAATATGTGAATCATATGTAGGTTGATCCATTAATTGTAACAAAAAAGAAACACTTTTTTGTATTATGTGAAAGTGTAAGAGTAGGATTTTTGAGGGACAAACCCCCCAGTATGGGGTAAGAAGCTCACCACAACAGGCATCAATGATTCTGAGTAACGTAGCCTTGCTAACGTTATATTTCTGAGAAAGTATGTACACCATCATCTAACGCAAAAACACAACAGCTAACCAAAGGTGAGAAATTATCAGTCTAAAAGGCTAACTATCTTACTTTATGTTATGATAATAACGTTATAGCTAGAAATATTAGCTTGCTGTGGCACCAGCTAGCTAGCTTGATTTCTTAGCTAGTGTAGGCTAAGCATCCCTGGTGATGTGATTAATTGTGGCCATTCATTTTTGTTTCTGGTTGCTGGTTTAAATGACATTTTTTGGTCTGATTGTTGAATTGTTTCTCTGATTTGAAATTATTTTTTTGGCTAGTTCACATCAAAATGAAATTTTAATACTTGTTTTATTGATTTGAAAATACTGAAAATAATCCTATTATTCACATCATTTTAATGATTTGTTCACACTTGCATGTTTTTTTAAGTAACAGTATTATTTATGTCTGTAATTTACCTTTACACTTTTAGTTTCACTCTTTTTTAATATTTCTGTCATCTCTTTATGTTTCTAAGAAGCTTGTTTAACCCACTGAGCTTCAGTTTGCAGAAGTTACTGTTATTCAGAGTTCTTGTCAGTGTGTGACACCGGAGCGGGAAGTTAAAGCGGCTAGCTGAGGTTAGCATGCCGGCCGGTGTTTTGTTTTAACCACTGACCGTGTTAACTGGTGGCTTTCAGGGAAATATGTTGTGGTTGTCGTGGTGACGGCAGCTGTTGAAAACTGTAAAGAGACTGTAAAATCACAAGATAGACTACAGCTGCACTGCCAATTTATAGGCCACGTTTTGTTTCCCACGTTATAAAAGATGCTATGAGGTGATTGCTTCTTGCTGAGCACAGTTTAACTTACATAAATGGTTGGCATAGATTATAAAAATATTGACTGATTGAACTAAAATTGATAAGGCTTTTAGGAGCCAGCTGCCGTCACTACGAGCAACCACGAGCTGAAAGTTGCCAGTTAACAGAGTCACTGGTTAAACTGGAACACCTGTTTCGCTTTAACCACGGACCCTGTTTTCTGGTGACTTTCAGCTGAACGTGTCGTGGTCGTCGTGGTGACAGCAGCTGTCGAAAACACAAACAGAATATGTAGGTGTCCTAAAAGTCTTAAATTATCATATGTTCAACCCAGTAATTCGTCTGGTCCTCTTTGTATTACATTATGTTATAAATTAAATAGTGTTGCCAACAAGAAGAACTCACATTTCCTCTCATATTTTTCTGAAATCAAATCGGTCTTGATGGTACGGGAGGAGGGGGATGCGGCCCGGGCCGCCCATAAAAACCAAATGCCCAGCCAGTTACTTTCCTCTGGCGCCGGGACTGGTGCTAGTGGAGCTTTAGTGACTTGAACTTAATGCGAGCAGCAACAAGGAGCCAGTGGAGAGGCATGAAAAGTGGAGCGACAAGCTGTTTTTGGCTAGTTGAAGACCAGACATTTTTCATTTGACCTAAATGTTATCCTGTATAATGGTTTAAGTTAGCATTGCTGATATTTTACATTTTAGATGAACAGTGGTCTTTAATGTGGCTAAAGTTAGCAGCTAATGTTACAGATATTTTACAGTTTAGCTGAATGTTAGCCTTTATGATGGATGTTAGCAGCTAATGTTACGGATATTTTACATTTTAGTTGAATTTTAGCCTTTATGATGGATGTTAGCAGCTAATGTTACAGATATTTTACATTTTAGTTGAATGTTAGCCTTTATGATGGATGTTAGCAGCTAATGTTACAGATATTTTACAGTTTAGCTGAATGTTAGCCTTTATGATGGATGTTAGCAGCTAATGTTACAGATATTTTACAGTTTAGCTGAATGTTAGCCTTTATGATGGATGTTAGCAGCTAATGTTACAGATATTTTACATTTTAGTTGAATGTTAGCTTTTATGATGCGGCTAACTTTATTGGCATTTAATCACTTTCTCTTTACCTTTGCCTTTATAATAGCCACTTTCTTAATTATTCTCAAAGCTGGTATTACTTGCTAATACTGTTCAGGAAATGTTTCATTTCATAAATGAATCTGACTCAAGTATGACTCAATTGTGAGTCTAAAGACTTATTATGGGTATATCTGCATGTATATGACGTCAGCCACCTTAGTTGTGCTCGATGACTTCTAAAAGTGGCACTTCACCCTCGTTCAAATGTCTTGAGAAATGGACTTCACCCAGGGTTTATGGTCTTACATGTCATAATGTTTTTCATTGAGTAATGACTAGTGTTGTAACTGCTTGACGTGCAGGCGTGAGGAAAGTCAACAACACAGGAACATCCTCTTGTGAGAGACATAAATACACTGACAAAGGTCATACATCACTTTATTTCCTCCTCCAATGTGTTATGAATGACACACAGCTGACTGGTGAGTTCTGTATATTTACTGTATTAAATGTGTAAACTTACATATAATTTTATTTATATTGGATTACATTTATACATAATCCATTATTTATATATAATTATATTTAACCTTGTTATATGAACAATGATAAATTACTTTTTTTTAAATAGGAAAACTTTTTGTGCACCGTGTCAAAGTACATATGATGAAAAGACTGCTTATTTTCACAGCATTACTTTAGTTGGTGTAAAATACTATTTTCTTGCACTGTTTTCTAATGTTGTTAACTTTTGAAAAATAGTAGAGCAGACTAGATTTAGACTGCTGTATGACATTTTCAAATTTATTTGTGATAGAATATGTTTCTCTTATATGGTTACAGTTATATTTTTTAATTTGGATTTTGAATTCCAAAATGTCTAATTGTAGAATATCTTTAAAACTTTAAATTAAAAATATACCATATGTGTAATGGTGTGTAACATGTTGTAATAAACAACTTTTATTAAGACTTTCTGTTATCCAGTTTGCCATTTAATGTTTCGGTCAAATATTTTTTTATTATTAATTAAAATGCTCTTCAGGTACTTTAGCATTATGCTCTTGTGTCACAACACTGACACATATTTTCTACAGAGTGTCTTTTTATCTAACCTGTGGAAAAGTGGAACTCAAACGTTCTCTCTGTTTTTTCTCTTTTACATAGATTTCATTCTAAATAAATAAGGAAGAGGTTTGAAAAGGGGAAGTGGGAAATTTCCTGAATCTCAAAACGTTACTTGGTGTGGTCATACAGCTCTCATACTTATTCAACCACCAAACCCACAACTGTGTTTAATAGACGTGCCTAAAAATAATCTCTTTATAGATTGTCTTTCCAAAATTTTCCACCAACTTCATTTGGATATTTTGGTTGGACTAAAGTTAATAACACAATTTTAAGATATAGTTTGTCAAAATGATATCAGAGTACAACGAAAGCTTCACCATGACCATGTTAAATTTCACAACTCCGATCCCTGGTGGTGGAGGCAGCGGCGGCGGCGGCGGCGGCTGCCCACCAGTCGGTATTCAACTGGAGGGTGTGATCCTGCCCCCAGTCCTCACCATCGACGTCATACTGGGTCTGCTGGGAAACATAGTTGCTCTTTGGATATTTTGCTTTAAACTGAAGGCCTGGAACCCCAACAACCTGTTCCTCTTCAACCTGGTTATCGCCGACTTCCTGGCTCTTGTGAGTCTTCCTCTCAGGATCGATGCCTTGCTCAGAGGCCACTGGGTGTTTGGTGATGGCTTGTGCAGGATCAACCTCTTCCTGATGTTTTCCAACCGCTCAGCCAGCATCGCACTCATGACCGTGGTGGCAATTTACCGCTACTTTAAGGTGAGAAAAGTAGTATACACATTGTATTATTGTCCACACTCTGATAAACTGGTTTATGGTTATGCTGTTAATATTTTTCTTACACTTAAGTAGGTTGTGGAAGAATAATTTCCCCTGTGCAAATGGTCATGGCAGTGTCAGCGCAAGAGACAGTACACAGGAGGGTTAATTATAAGAGACAGTATACAGTCATTACAGAGACAGTACACAGGTGGTTTAATTATTACAGAATCAAGGAAAGGTCAGTGCTCATTATATTTGATTATTTGCTTATGATGTTTGATTAAAGGCCACAGGCCCCATTATTTTTTTGAGACACCATTGTTTCTGAGATGAATCATACTTGGATCATTGCCAAGGCGTTAAGGTCACTAAATGATGTCATTAACTCAGAAACAATGGTAGAAAAGCTCTGAATTCGATTAATAGCAAGGTGGAGCCTAAAAATAGACTCCGTACTGGGAGGGGTTATGAAAGGTACATAAGATAATGTTTTGTGATTTTGCAGTAAGTTTTTCATCCTGGGATTGAAGCCTCGATTTGATCTGTATTACACTTGATGCACAGTAAACCTATTCACATTGAACTCTGCCAGTTTCAGGTGTTTTTTCTTTGAGTCTGAATTTAATTTAGTTTTTTGAGTTTTAAATGTTTTGGGAGATCTGAAGGTTTATTGGCCCATCTGAAGATTGGAAAGGATCGACATTTCATTGACTTTATTATAATCCTTTAAAAGGATACGCCTGGATCACCCAGCAACTGATTCTTAGGATTGGCTTGGGACATCTGTAATTGCTAATTTAGACTGTGACTCCATGAAATTACATTGGCCACAAGGAAATGACAATATAACGTCAGCTTTTTGACACATTTTTGCTCTAATTGACACAAAATGATCATCTCTGTCCTCTTGTTCCAGGTGGTCCATCCTCACCACCGGTTCAACCGTTTGACCAAGAGACAGGCTGCGTACGTGTCACTGTTTGTCTGGCTGTTGGTCATCAGTCCTCGGGTTCCCATGCTGGCTTATAACCACATCAAGGGCAGCGGCAACAGGACCCAGTGCTTCTTCTTCACTTCTTACAAAGAGGCATCTCGCGCCATCATCATCCTGGTCGCCATGCACCGCATCCTGACAGTGCTGGAGTTTATCATCCCGATGGCCATGCTGCTGTTCTGCTCCATCCGGATTTCCAGCTTCCTGAGGGAGCGGCAGATGGGAAAACCTGACAAGGTGCGCAAGGCCATGCGGGTGTGTACCGCCATTGTCACCGTGTTCATGGTGTGCTTCTTACCCACCACGGTGACGACCATCGGGTTGTGGGTCAACCGCTCGTACCGCCCGTGGGACTGTGCCACCTTCTACACGTTCACCCAGCTCACCATCGTGTCTTTGGGGCTGAACTTCCTGAACTCAGCTCTGGACCCCATCGTGTACGTCTTCTCCAGCTCAATGTTCAGGAAGGCGCTCTGCAGCTCGCTTCCCCACTTCCTGCGCTGTGGTCAGGATGCAGGCGATGCCGAGAAGACTGCATCCTCAACTGAAAGTCAGTCAACCACCCAGCAAGAACTGAAATCCATTAGGGCTGACAGAGGGAGTGAAGCCATGTAATAAGCTTTTCTTCAGTAACAATGACTGGATAATGCAGCAAAAATCCTTTATGTAGTATTTTGCACTGAATTGTCTGCTTGTTTTGTGTGTTTTAGTAGTTTTGTATGCTGTTGAAGCTTTGTTGTATGTCTGTGAACTTTGTAAACACATTAGATTTTCAATTATCATCATTTATTAAATCCAAACTCAGTGATGCATGTAAATATACTTCAAACTCCTATGGTTGAACAAATTACAGATGTGTGTTTTAATTCTATGTATTTATTGAACCTTTAAACATTTTAATTGCCCTCAAAACACTTTGGAACTTTAGAAAAATACACATAAGTGGCAGTGTCACATAAATATTTTGAATCACATCTTGTTCTAGTACTTGATTGAAGCTATATGATGTTTTTTTTTAAATTTCCATTCCATTCCATCAAATGGAAATTTGATGGAATGGAATGGATAGATTTCTTGTGCATCATTTTTGACAAATTTATGTAAATTAATTTGTAAATATAAGGCATCTTTGG
Organism: Thunnus maccoyii; assembly: GCF_910596095.1. Classification (NCBI taxonomy): domain Eukaryota; kingdom Metazoa; phylum Chordata; class Actinopteri; order Scombriformes; family Scombridae; genus Thunnus; species Thunnus maccoyii. The sequence goes on from NC_056552.1 coordinate 2,286,638, forward strand.
AAAGTTTAGGCTCTCTACTGGAAGTAGAAAGGTCTGTTGGTTTGAGCTGTGAGTCCTGCAGAGTTACAGAAGTAAAATGAGGCCATGTACAGAAAATCTCTAAACCAAAAACTGGCAGCATTTATCACTGAACAGCCTGAATGTCTGTTTTAATACAGCTCAGTTGTAAACATTCCTGTGCTCATTACTTCACAATAGATGATGATGGATAATGTGCACCATCTAGTGGACAGAGCATAGAACTACATCAACTGATCTGTGATTTTTCTGCCCCAGGTTTGGTTTCTGGTAGAGCTGCAACTATTAGTAAATTGCTAGAAAATTAGTAAAAATTACAAAATTGCCGATTGCAGCTTGTCAAATGTGTCATACATGATAATAAACTGAATTTATTTGGCTTTTGGACTGTTGATCAGACAAACAAAGACATTTGAAGAAGTCACCTTGTGCTCTAAGAAAAAAAGGGCCTTCTTATTATGTTTACCTTATCTTATATTTTTATAAACAAACTGATTACAGTGATCAAGAAAAAAATCAACAAATAAATTGATAATGACAATAACTGGCCACATGTTGGACTAGTTTGATGAGATGTTAATGTTCGTAAACCTTGGCAGTAAAGTTGTTAGGGAGTAACAGCAAGAGATCATAGATAATATGGACATCAGCCTTTCATCAGCATTTCCTCTCCTAATATTTGTTCCCTTTATATAAAGGTTGATGGTCTCTGAATTCACAAGGTAAACACCATAATAATAAAAATCACTTGTGGATGTCCCATTAAAACTACATGTGAGAGGAAAGGGAGCTACAGTGTGCAGACTTTCTTCTTTCTTTTGTACCAAGGATTCACTAAATACTTTTACATCATTATTACCTCATTCAACCCAATAAGTGGTGCTGTTTTTTAATAGCCCTGCACCTACAATTGCATCTCTTCTTCCAAGAACCCAAACACTTGTCTTTTTTGAAGATGATCAAGTGCACACCATCGGGGTGCTGCAATGTCCTCACAATTGAGTTCCACACGTTTCGTTATGTTAACATAACCTTATCAACTAATCTTATTACAAAAATTGCTTTTTGGCATTTGTTAAAGCTAGAATAAAAAGCTACGAATGTCAGTCCTGCCATGAGATTTAAAAATTCTGTATACAGTGAAATACAGAGAGATTTATCTGGCGGTGATAGGCTTAATCAGCATTGTGTGAACTCGTTTGGCAAGGGCTTGAATGTAATGGGCATTCATTTATATATAAAAGTTCCACACTGCAGTTTTAATGTGATGTGAACTGATTTTCCCCATCCCTGAACAAGGTTGGCACTGTAACATAAGATCATATTATCTCCCCTCTCCTCTTTGCAGAAATACATTTCATAGTAATCATTTCAGTCAACACAACTTTCTGTCACACTAATAGAAAAAACACAGTGAATGCAACAAAAAGGAAAATAGAATACCTGATTATTAAACTCACTTCTTAGGTATGAGGCACATAAGTGATGAGTCATTATTTAACAACAGTACGTCAGGATGATAAGATAAGAAGACAGCCATCTGAGGCATCAGGACACTGCTTGTGTGGTGTTAATTAATAACTATAAATTAATTTAAAATGAGTTGATGGTTGTAATTGCATGAAAATACTGAAACACTCACGATTTTTTTCTAAGTTACTCTGATATGCTTTAAAGTCAAAATTCCATACTGTCACAGTTCTTATTGTAAGCTTCATGTAAAAAAATGTGTATAGCAGCTCTTATTTTGTTTTTGTTTTTTTATGATAAAGTAAGATGTAATGATTCACATAGTTGCAATTTGAATGGTACAGCCATAGTCCCTGTACATGTTACAATGGTGTTAAACAGTAAACTTAACAAGTTTAGTAACTTAAGTTTAGAGAGGACTGCTGCCAAAATACATTATGCACAGCTGTGTCATAACCTCTTCGCCAGAGAGCACACTGTCAGTACATTGATAATTTAATTTGTTTAACACATTTAACCTTCTGTCTACAGATGTAATGGCTGCTCTGGGTCGACCTTTCACCTTAGGAGTGTTGTATGATTGTCTGAGAGATAAAGTGATCCCAGATAAATCTTTATTTATTGTTTTGGGTTATATTATTTTTATTTATTTACATATAAAACCAAAAGCATAGCATACATGCTTCGTTTTCAACTCCCTGGAAACTACTGACCACTACCCACAGGCGATGGCCGACTCCTTGGATTCATTTAAATCACAAGTTGCTAAGGGTGTCACTCCACCAACACAGGAGCAGTGGTACTACTCAGATCAGGTATTAAACAAAATGAGAGAAAAAGCAGAGGCAGTCCATGATGTTGCCAAAGTTCTGAAGAACAATAGCAGATTCTGTTTCCTCATAGCAGACATTATAAATCAGAAAATGACTTGTAATCATGGTCATGTCTTGCTCTCTCCATCAGACACCTGTAATCTCACACTGGATCCAGACACAGCAAACAACTAACTCACTCTGTGTGAGGACAACAAGAAGGCGACATGGAGCAAAGCAGTCGTATCCTGGTCTCCAACAGAGATTTGATTACTTTCATCAGGTTATGTGCAGAGAGAAGCTAACTGTGCGCTGTTACTGGGAGGTGGATTGGAGTGTTGGCAAAAGTGAAGATGTGGCTGTGGGTGTTAGCTACAAAGGAATGTTTTGGGAAGGAAAAGATGACCAGTGCAGGCTTGGAGGGAGCATCATGTCATGGTGTTTTGGCCACAGGTGGTGGAACATTGCTGTTCATCATTTCTGTTTCTATGGCTTGACATGATGTGAAGCAACATCCTGTTGCATGTTTTCATCCGAAGTTTGAGGAAACATGTTGAAACAGGAAACCCTCAATGGTTAAAGCCTGATAACAGCAAATGTTATGTGGCAAGCTGTTTTAACATTTAATGGAACCACACTCTATCTGTTATTACATTTTAGATATCCAGAATAGCATTTCTCCTAGTCAAAATTGTATTCTGAGTTGAGGGTGGCATTCTTTCATCCATGCCGATATATCGACAAGGCATGATGAGATCCAAGCTGAGACTGTGGTTTTCTGGCAGGAACGACAGGAAGAGCTGGGTATTGTTAGCATAGCAACAGTATGAGAAACCATGGGAGCAGATGATTGTGTCAAGAGAGGTGGTGTATATTGAGAAAAGAAGGGGGCCAAGCACTGACCCTTGAGGAACCCCTGTAGATAAGCCGTGCCTTTTGGACACTTCTCCCCTCCAAGATACTCTAAAATATCTCCCTGAGAGGTAGGACATGAACCAGCGGAGGGCAGATCCTGAGACACCAAGCTTTATTCAGCAGTGTGGAGAGGAGGATTTGGTGGTGAACTATATCAAAGGCAGCTGATACATCTAGCAGCAAAATTGCTGAGGACTGACCAGCAGCTCCAACTGAGTGCAGTGATTCCATAACCGATAGGAATGCAGTCTCAGTAGAGTGCCCCCACTTAAAGCCAGAACATTTCTGCTCCATGTACACAGTGACGATCCTGAGCTTGTCTCTCCCTATGTGCTCGCAACTGCTCAGTACTCGCTCACTTGTCAAATTGACTTATGAGACTTTGGAAGCGAGGATGGAATAGACAGTCCGCTCTTTTCATTGGTCACTTTGATTGGTCTTTTTTCATGTGAAGCATTTGGTGCATGTAATTTCTTTTGTTGTAAAACACTTTGAGCTGCATTTCTTGTATGAAAAGTGTTATACAAATAAAGTTGTTATTATTATTATTATTATATAAGCTACTATGACATTGTGACAATGTGAAACCTGTCTATAGCAGGTAACATTACAGGTATTAAACCATGTATTAAGACAAAAGTTAGCAGCCAACATTACTGATATTTTACATTTTAGCTAAATGTTAGCCTTTATGATGACTAAAGTTAGCAGGTAGCATTGCTGTAATAATATTAGGGTATACTAGCATTGCCACAGTGAACAAACGCTAACTAAACAAAGCTGAAATTCTGTCATACACTCCTGCTTTTTGAGACTGTTCATCACTTATTCTCTGTGACGGTGGTCACTTTAGTTGGCTTGTATGATGACTATGATTACCAGCAATCTTTCTTGAAGTTTTTACAACTTTTCAAGCCTTAAAGTGTAACTTCACCCCCAGGTCTGAGCCTGATTGCATAATTTTGAAAAATACTAAAAAGTGGGCAAGCGGCTGAGAGGGGGAGAGGTTAGGAAAGGGGGATATTATTTTAAACAGCAGATGACAGGTTGAGCCATTTTCAACCCATGAAGTGCCGATTTTTATCAATTTGGTATCAGTGCCAATATTAACACCAACATTAGTGTGTTTCATTACAGTACAGTCATATAATTTAATTTATTGCTCAAAAAACGTTTTAGTGTGCAGCACCTCTTTAATTAGACAAAGTAAATGAGTAATATTATGACACTTGTTCATTTTACCTTAACATTAGCTTTTATAATGGATAAAGGTAGCATCTAATCAATATGCTGGCTTCTATCAGCTAACGTTACTAACACGGTACTATGTTAGCCTGTACATCGACCAAAGTTAACAGCTAACATTGATGTTTATTCATTTGGCAGATGCTTTTGTCCAATGATGATGTACAAATGAGGTACACTCCAAACTACAGTCAATCAAGGAGAAGCTGTTGTGAATAAGTGCCTCTACACTAGCAGAAATGATTTTTTTAAGAGAGAAATCCTGAGAAGGATGGAGAGACGGAGAAAGAGCATATTAAGTGAGTAATCTTGGAAGAGGTAGGTGTTTGTCTTGATTTTTTAGGACAGAGGGGAAACCTGCCTGCTGACATAATCGAGTTCGGCACCTTGTTTCACCACCAAGGGACCAAACTGGAGAAGAGTTTGGATTGAGATTTTCTCCCTCACAGTGACAGAAGGACTAGTTGTCACTTGAACGTATGAACGAGAAGGTGCATTAAGCTGAAGGAGCTCAGGTAGGTGGTTGTTGTGCTAGTTGGAGCTTTAGTGACTTGAACTTAATGCGAGCAGCAACAAGGAGCCAGTGGAGAGTCATGAAAAGTGGAGTGACATGAGCTGTTTTTGGCCAGTTGAAAACCAGACATACTAACATCATTGATATTTTTCATTTATTGACCTAAATGTCCTGTTGGTTTAAGTTAGCAGTGACCTTTGCTGATATTTTACATTTTAGCTAAACAGTGGTCTTCATATTGCTAAAGTAAGGAACTAATGTTTTACATTGTAGCCGAATGTTAGCCTTCATATAGGCTAAAGTTATTAGCTAATTAGCAAGTAATGTTGCAGATATTTTAGTTTACCTGACTGTTAGCCTGTATGATGGCTGAATTTAGCAGCTAATGTTACAGATATTTTACATTTTAGCTGAATGTTAGCTTTCATGATGGCTAAAGTTAGGAGCTAATGTAACAGATATTTTACAGTTTAGCTGAATGTTAGCCTGCATGATGGCTACAGTTAGCAGCTTATATTACAGATATTTTACATTTTTAGCTAAATGTTGGCTTTTGTGATGCAGCTAAATTTATTGACATTTAATCACTTTCTCTTTACCTTAGCCTTTATAATGACCAAGACATTGTAGCATTGCATCATGTTTTTGTTTTTTTGTTTTTTTTTTAAGACAAACAAGTTCCAGTTATTAACAAGTTATGCAAGCCTTACACCAAAAGACGTTTCAAACAGTTTCACTGTTGCAGACAAATTTCCAATGTCAGAATAAAATCACAAAAGTTTGTGGCATGTTACCATCATCTTGATCGTTTGGTGTAAGGTGCTCATTAGTTGTGCTTAGTGTGCTAAAAATAGTACTTCACCCAAATGTCAAATGTCTTGAGAAATGGACTTCACCCAGGATTTCTGATCATACACGTCATACTGTTTTTCAATGACTATACCAGTATTAGTGTAGTAACTGCTTGACATGCAGGGGTGATGAAAGTCAACAACACAGGAACATCCTCTTGTGAGAGACATTAAAACACACTGACAAAGTTTATACATCACTTTATTTCCTCCTCCAGTGTGTTATGAATGACACACAGCTGACTGGTGAGTTCTGGATATTTACTGTATTAAATGTGTAAACTTACATATAGTTTTATTTATATTGGATTACATTTATACATAATACATTATTTATATATAATTACATTTAACCTTGTTATACATGATAAATTACTTTTTTTAATAGGAAACTTTTTGTGCAACATGTCAAAGTACATATGAGGGAGAGATTCATACATTTTTAGTTTGTACATACATTTTCAAATGCTTTTTTTCACAGCATTAGTTTAGCTGGTGTAGTAAAATACTGTTTTCTACTGTTAACTTTGGAAAAATAGTAGATAGAGTAGACTGGACTTTGACTGCTGTACTGCTGACATTTTCAAGTTTATTTGCGATAAAGTAGGTGTTCCTCATATATATTTACAGTTATATTTTCTTGGAATCTGGATTTTAAAATCCAAAATGTCCAAATGTAGAGTGTCTTTAAAACTTTAAATTAAAAAAATACCATATGTCATTCTGATAACCAACTTTTATTAAAACTTTATTTATCCAGTTTGGCATTTAATGTTTTGATAAAATATTTGTTTTATTATTTAATAAAATAAAAGATACTTGAGCAATATGCTCTTGTGTCTCATTGCTGTGGAAAAGTGGAACTGGTTCATGTACAAATGCAAATGTTCTCTCTGTTTTTCTCTTTCACATAGATTACATTCTAAAGAAACAAGGAAGACGGTTGAAAAGGGGAAGAGGCAAATTCTTAAAGTCATGCTTATTCAGTCACCTGACCCACAGCTGTTTTGAATAGAAGCACCAAAACATATCTTTTTTTATAGATTGTCTTTCCAAAATTTTCCACCAACTTTATTTGTCTGTTTTGGATGGACTAAAGTTAATAACACAATTTGAAGATTTAATTTGTCAAAATAATATCAGAGTATAACAAAAACTTCACCATGACCATGTTAAACTTCACAACTCCAATCCCTAGTGGTGGAGGCAGTGGCCAGAGCGACTGCCCACCAGTCGATTTTCAACTGGGGGGTGTGACTCTGTTACCAGTCCTCACTGTCATACTGGGGTTGCTGGGAAACATAGTTGCTCTGTGGATCTTTTGCTTTAAACTGAAGGCCTGGAACCCCAACAACCTGTTCCTCTTCAACCTGGTTATCGCCGACTTCCTGATTCTCGTGAGTCTTCCTCTCAGGATCGATGCCTTGCGCAGGGGCCACTGGGTGTTTGGTGATGGCTTGTGCAGGATCAGCCTCTTCCTGATGTATTCCAACCGCTCAGCCAGCATTGCACTCATGACCGTGGTGGCAATTTACCGCTACTTTAAGGTGAGAAAAGGAGAATACACATTGTATTATTGTCCACATTCTAATAAACCCAAAAATGCTGTTAATATTTTTGTAACACTTTAGTAAGTCATCTATATTACAGCATAATACCAAAACCTTCATCAATGTCGACTGAATGGCTTTCCAGTAGTTTTGAGGCCTTTTTAAAAAAAATAAACATGAAAAACTGAATGCACCAGCAAGTGATGAGTTTATCCGATGTGATCGCATGATAAGTCAAGTACACTCTTATTCATATAGCCCAAAATCATGAAAATCACAAATTTGCTTTACAATCTGTAACATCATCTGTCCTCACTGTGAACTCAAATTTTGAGGCGGCAAAGTCAATGGAAAAACAATACTAAAGGTTTTTTTCACCCAGTGTGCTGCAACTGACGAAAAAACTTGCCTCAACAAGTTGATATTGTTTCAAGTTGTGGCAGAACTTGCCTGAGAATCATCACATTTTAATGTTTTCCTCAGTATCAAAGTAATCCAGTGATAGTTGTCTGTACATCATTGGCTACACTGCAAACAGGAACTGCTAATAGCTGTTGTAAAGGAGACTAGAGTGAAAGCAACATCAGCAGGCTGAGGTGGACACAACATAGGAAAGAAAGGATTGACATCAGATTGACTTTATTTTAATCCTTTAAAATACGCCTGGATCACCCAGCAACTGATTCTTAGGATTGGCTCGGGACATCTCTTATTGCTAATATAGACTGTGACTGTGACTCAATAAAATCACATTGGCTCAGGAAATGACAATATAACATCAGCTCTTTGACACATTTTTTCTGTAGTTGACGCAAATGATCATCCCTGTCCTCTTTTCCAGGTGGTCCATCCTCACCACTGGTTCAGCCTTATGACCAAGAGACAGGCTGCATACATGTTAGTGGTTGTCTGGCTGTTGATCATCAGTCCTCGGGTTCCCATACTGACAAACAACCAGACTAAGGTCAGCGGCAACAGCACCCGGTGCTTATTCTTCACTTGTTCTTCACACATCGCTCTGATCACCATGCACCGCATCCTGACGGTGGTGGGGTTTATCATCCCGATGGCCATGCTGCTGTTCTGCACCATCCGGATTTCCAGCTTCCTGAGGGAGCGGCAGATGGGAAAACCTGAAAAAGTGCGCAAGGCAATGCGGGTGTGCACCGCTATCGTCGTTGTGTTCATGGTGTGCTTCTTACCCACCACGGTGACGACCATCGGGTTGTGGGTCATCCACTCGTACAACCCACAGGACTGTGCCACCTTCAACATTTTCATCAAGCTCACCATCGTGGCTTTGGGGCTGAACTTCCTGAACTCGTCTCTGGACCCCATCGTGTACGTCTTCTCCAGCTCAATGTTCAAGAGGGCACTCTGCAGCTCGCTTCCCCACTTCCTGCGCTGCGGTCAGGACGCAGACGATGCCGAGATGACTACATCCTCAATTGAAAGTCAGTCGACCACCCAGAAGGATCTGAAATCCATTAGGGTTGAAGCCATGTAATAAGCTTTTCTTCAGTAACAATTACTGCATCATGCAGCAAAAATCCTGTTTTGATGTCTTTGATTTTTGTAGTGTTTTGCACTGAATTGTTTGCTTGTTGTGTGTGTTTTATTAATTTTTTTATGTTGAAGCTTTGTTTTACATCTGTGAACTTTGTAAAAACATTAGATTTTCAATTATAATCATTTCTTAAATTCAAACTCAGTGATGTACGTAAATATACTTCAAACTTATGTGGTTGAACAAATTACAGATGTGTGTTTTTAATTATATGTATTTATTGAACCTTTAAAATTTAAAATTGTCCTCAAAACACCTTGGAAATTTAGAAAAATACACATTATGTGGCAGTGTCACATAAATATTTTGAATTATATCTTGTTCTAGTACTTGATTAAAGCTATGTTTTTTTTATTTCCACACCATTCCATCAAATGAAATGTTATACTGTAGATTTCTTGTGCATCAATTTCGACAAATTTATGTAAATTAATTTGTAAATATAAGGTATCTTTGGAAAGTTTAGACTCTCTACTGGAACTAGAAAGGTCTGTTGGTTTGAGCTGTGAGTCCTGCAGAGTTTCAGAGGTTAAATGAGGCCAGGTTTACTGAGAAAATGGCGGAGGAAGCTGCAGTGAGGCAAACAGGAAATCTCTAAACCAAAAACTGGCAGCATTCATCACTGAAGCCTAAATGTCTGTCTTAATACAACTCAGTTATGAAAGATCCCGTGCGCGTTACTTCACAGTAGATGATGATGGATAATGTGCACCATCTAGTGGACAGATGACAGAACTACAAACCAAACCAACTATCACTAAATTACTTTGATACTGAAGAATCTAAAAATGTGATGATTCTCAGGAAAGTTCTGAAATGTCTTTTTGTCTCAGATTTGTGTATGGATTTATTGAGTTTTATTGGCGATGGATATCGGAGATAATGATACCCTTAGGAAGTGTAGGTCACACTGAATGATATGTGTTTCATGTCCATGTGATAAGATTTGACTGAATTATGACTCCAAGAAGGAGGACGATTTTTGACCCAAATCACCTCATAAACAGTTGGTGCCGCTAATTCTCCAGTCGGTGCCATTAAACCATTGCAGAAAAAAAGGACACAACGTAATGGCGTCATTAAAAGAGTGGCAGTCAAACCTCAAACAATGGAAAACCATATGGAAAACATGCTGGAAATATGACATATCTATTTGTTTCATGTATTCATTTGAGGAACGTTACAGTCTCCTCATCGCTCCACACAAATCTAATGTTTTTGTCTCTTCAGTGACACCGAGAGGACTGCATCCTAATCTGGAAGTCAGTCAACCACCCAGCAGGAACTAAAATCCATGAGGATTGATAGAGAGAATGAAGCCATGTAATAAGTTTGTCTTCAGTAATAATGACTGGATCATGCAGCGCTCTGAAAAATCCTGTTTTAATGTCTTTCATTTTCACAGTATTTTGCATTGAATGATTGAAATGCTGCATCAAATACCTGAGAGTAAGCAATTCATTAACTCTGTAGCAGCTAATATTCGAGGCACAGAGCTACCAAATGCTAACAGACAGACATAGACCTTTATATGTGGAATACCATCAAATGTAGAGCATCCCGACATGGACTCTGCCAACACGCTCCCCTGGATGTGACCTAACACCACTGGATTAGCTGCAGAGGCTCTCAGGACTTGGTCTAACACTGTCCACAGCTCTGGACTAGCTGCAGAGACTGCCACACCAGCCTTTCCTAATGACGTACCCAAACGAGAATGTGTGGATAAGTGTGAAGGACAGCGCAAAGGACAATGCAGCCTCCTGTGTCATGTGGCTCAAAGTACAACTACAAATGAACTTTCTCCACTGTCTTGCTGGCTGTGGTTGATGCCAGGTACCGGTTCCAGGTGGTAGATTTCACTGATGGAAGGAGCAGTGATGGAGGCACTCTCGCTGTCTCCCCGTTTGCAGAAGCTCTCCAAGCAAGCAGGCTGGATCTCCCAAAGGACCTTCCTCAAACGCCGAACATTTTAGTGCAGCACCACATGTGGGGTTTGTGGGGGATGAGGCCTTTCCTTTGCACAAAGACCTCCTGTGACCTTTTCCAGGACGTCAGCTCTCAAGACAGCAGCATGTCTTCAACCACTGGTTTTCACTCGCCAGACGGATAGTGGAAAATGCATTTGGGATCCTGGCAGCACAGTGAAGGATATACCACATAGTCATCGGAGTGTGCCCAGAGAATGTGGATAAGCTGGTGAAGGCAATAGTCATCCTCCACAACTTCCTTTGATGGTTTGATACACCTCCACCAGCCTAGTATCGTCATCCAGAGCCTACAAACTGTCTTCCAGAACATCGCCAGAGTGGGAAGCAGTGACGCAGCTGCAACAGCACTCTGTCAGAGAAAAATATGCAACATACTTTTCCTCTGCTGCTGGTGAAGTGCCATGGCAGCACAACCTGCTGTAGCATGTCTGTTTCAAAGGTCCAACTGTTATTCATTCTTACAGACTTACCATGTGCTTTATACTTTCTACTCCACTACATTTATTTGACTTACCTACAATGCTGATGTTACTAATGTTGAGAAAAACTATTTGATATCTATGAGAGTGTAATAAATTCACTTGAGAAAAAAACCGGCGTCACATACAACTGTTATATCATTGGTTGCGCTTTGAAAGTTCAGTAGCCAAAGTACCAAAGGTGAAATTAATTTAACTTTGAGCGCAGCACTTGGTGGCAATTTTGAGCAGTGCGCCAAGTTGGGCAGCACCGCTCTCCCCATAGGAAAACAATGGTACAGCAAGCGTAGTTTTATCGCTGATCATGTGTGGGCACCTTTAGTCCATGATTATTCTCACTATACATGCTGCCACTTGGTGACATCATCAGAGAGCACAATATATGTTTCCATAGTTATGCGGATGACACACAACTATACATCTCTGCTGAACCAAATGATCTTGCAGCTATAAACTCCATTACTACCTGTCCTCTGGCAATGAATAAAAATAAAATTTACATTAAATTAAATTAAATTATTTAAAGAGGACAAAACTGAAGTCCTAGTAGTTGGCCCCAAAACAAAAAGAGAAATGCTGTTTAATAATCTGGAGAAATTAACTCCCTGGATTAAATCTGAGGTTACAAATCTTGGTGTTATTTTACATTAAGATCTAAGCTTCAGGTTCCACATTATCAAGGTGAGGAAAACATGTCTTCATTTCAAACTGCCTTGATTACTGCAAGGCACTGTTTACTGGCTACACAACACAGTGGTTGTTAGGCTTGAGAAAAAAGGCTGTGGTGTGTGGGTTTTGTAACCCCCACAGCACCACTAAGGTTGTTTTTACCCGGGGCAGTTTCGGGTTGTGTCCGACACAGATAAGACCCACATTGAGGTTAAACCCGACGTTCTGGGATAAGCTGAAAGAGGCTTATTTAGGTTCATCAAGACTGGTGGTACATCTGTGATCGTCAGGGGCGGATCTAGAAAAATATTTATGGGGTGGCAAAAGGGGGGCAGGAATTTTCGAGGGGTGGCAATGAATTAAATCACAGTTTGATAAGACAATAGTAGACATAATTTACACAAACACTTCTGCTTGCAGGACTTTATACATAACTCAAAAACATGTCTCATATGTGGATATAATGGCATGGGCTACTATTTACAAACTCATACAAACTTAATCTCATGCAATCAGTGTTTCATATGAAACAGTCAACTGAATGAGAGAAAGAACTTTGATGACACTGCTGTATGTGGGTCATTATCACATGAAAAGCATTAAGGTAGGACACTGGTGATGAATGACATATGTGTGAAAGGAAGAATAAAACTGTGTCAGAGTGGTAGCATTGCAGGATGCATTCGTATAAGTAACTATCCAAAGTAAAACTTACCCATGACGATCTATGCAGTACGCTGTACTAAAATTAGTATTGCTACATCTGATTACCTCATGTCACTGATGGCCCTGGGTCAACTATGGAAATAAACAGTATTCAAACAAGGACTGGACATGACTTTTAATGGTTACTCAGAGCATACTTTTGACAAATGAGGTTTTTACCAATAAAATCATATCAAATACAGAACATTACAAAAGAGTATGTTAAATTAAAATCTCCACAAACCTGGAAAGGAGTCACATGAAAATAAACCTTGCTCCCAGTCATAAAATGTACAAAGAACTTTTGTGAGTAGACTGTTCCTGGACAGTTTTATACATACAGTGAAAAAGTTTTTGGGCCCATGCATTTTGAACATTGCATTAAGAATCATTCTTAAGTCTTTAAGTACAATTTATTTTAGTACAGTCATAGCTAAACTCTAAATAAATTTTAAAGACATTAAAAACATAAAGTAGGTTCCATAAAAGTTGAGACTGGGGACATATTTAAGGGTGTCTGAACACTTTTTTCCCACCACTGTAAAACAAAGAAAGAGACATTTAATAGTCACTATCCAATGTCATGTCTATAACAGTTGAATGCGGCGATTTTCCATGCTGCTCAGCAAAACGTTTTACAAATTTATCTAGATCTAATGCTTTTGTGCGTTTTGATTCAATGCTGAGTACAGCCAAACTAGATAGTCTCTTTTCTGTCATAGTAGACCGCAAATAAGTCTTAATGAGCCTAAGAGATGAGAAACTTCGTTCACAGGATGCACTGCTCACAGGTAAAACAACTGCTATTTTACACAATCTGAACAACTCATAAAAAACATCCTGGTATGGGTCCAAAAACCGAGTGAACTCCATTAGAGTGGTAGGACTCTCATTTTCCCCCTTTTTTCTATCAAGTACTCTCCTCGTCTGATGTAACTCGTGTTTGAGATCCTCAATATTGGAGTCATAAGCTTCAGCCAATAACAGTACAGCATCCTCTCTCAGAAAAGTTGGACTTGATGGATTTAGTGCCTGAACACCCTGCATAATATCACAATTTGTGTTGGAAAATCGTCTTCCTATTTCTCCAATCATGTTATCCAGAACTGGATAGTACACAGAGACACAAAAAGTGTGTTTGCTATCTGGAACTACATGCTGTCCCAAGGTGGAGTGGATGACAGTATCTTGAAGCACCTTTGTTGTCTGTCTTGGCCTCTTTGATTTTCGCTGAGTCGTATCAATGTTACTACTGTTTTAGACTGGAGCATGTCTGATAAAAATTTGGAGTCACTCAGGACCTTTCTGAACAGAACAAGAGAGCCAGCAAAATTCAGATCAATCTGGGCCAATATCCCTCTTGCTTCAACAGCTCTTTGTGGATGGTTCTCAGATGCAATCTCTTCAAGCACTTGTACTATTGCTGGCAACCTGTCCATAACATTGCGACATGCTATGTGTCTACAGGCCCAGCGTGTATCACTCAGCTGTTGGAGTTCTCTTGGTGGGCCATCAAACATCTCTCGTTGCACTTCCAGCCATTTGTTATGCACATAAGACCCAGACATAAACACATACATTTGCTCTAATAATGAAAAGAAGTTTCCTGCATCTGCCACACTTTTTACAGCGTCAACTATGACTAGGTTCAAGCAGTGTGCACTGCAGTGAATGTAGAAGGCATGTTTGGCCACTTCTTTTATTTTTGCCTGGACACCTGCATGTGTCCCACGCATTACTGCCGCACCATCATAGCCCTGGCCTACAAGGTTATTCTTGTACTCTAGCCCATGCTTTTCAAGAAAGCATATAATTTTTTCACTTAAGGCAGCAGCATGCAGGTGTTCTGCCACTTCAAATTCCAGAAAGCTCTCATGAACCACACCATTGTAAAAATATCGCAGAACAAATGACATTTGCTCTTTTTTCTGAGCATCTTTAGTTTCATCAACAATAACCGAAAACTGCTTGCTCATTTTAACTTCCTGGATGATTTCTTCTTTAACCATAGAAGCCAAGCATTCCAGTATTTCGTTCTGTATTGTTTTACTGGTGTATTTTGCATTCTTAGCTTGTTGTTCAAGTCTTTTTTTAATAATGGGGTTATGGTTACCCACCAAGTCTAACATAGACAGAAAAACACCTCTTTTTTCTGAGTCAACAGACTCCCTGTGACCCCGCTGAGCTATGTTTTCAGTTGCTGTCAGAATCAAGATTTCAGCAAGTGTTTTGACATAGTACTGATTTTCAGCAACTTGCTTTTTGTTTTGCTCATCCATTAACCCAAACATTGAGCTATTTTTATCCAAATTTTTTTTGTTCTCTCTCCAAGCAAACATGGCATTTATGTGACCTTCAGATCTGGCATGAGAATGGAAACCACTGTCTTTCATGGTTGCCTTTTTCCAGTTGCAGTAGCCTTCAAATGAGGTGAAAACTGTCCTTGGAGCATCAGGTAGGGAAAAATGCCTACATGCAAAGCAGTAAGCTGAATCGTTTGATTGCGAATATTCTAGCCAGGGGTAAGTTTTGTACCAGTCACTTTGAAAGCTTCTTCTGGCTCCTCCTTGGAGGGTCTTGGGGAAGCTGCCTCGCTGTGGTTGCATAGGCACCTCACACCTGGACTTAGATATGTCTAGAAGATGGAGGGGAGAAAAGATTAAAACTGCACTACATATGAACTAGTCTTAAAATATAAGAACTAGAAAATACAAAATAAATTTGGAACTGTCATTGATTAGTTATAACTTTCAGATTGTGTAAACACACAGTAACATTTAGAGTATTTTGTGATTCATGTGTTTAATTTTGGCAATCTAAAATACATTTCAAACAAAATATTAAAATTCTGTCCCCATCTAATTACACTTTCACATTTACAAGTTCCCCAATTATTCATATTTAGACTAACAAGAATATTTATATTTATTTGAAGAAGTCTAAGCAATGTCTCTTGTAGCAAAATTTTATAAGGCATTAATTAGCATATAATAGCTAATACTTAGTTATGGAGTTTAACTTGTGGTATATTACTAATCAATACCAACATTTTCTCTTGTAAATAATGTAAATTGTGTCATGGTTATTATTTTAATACAGTATTTTCTATTACTGAGTTTTTTTTACTCTATTTACTGTCCACTTGCTGCTGTAACTTATCTTATGCATTATCTTATTTCATACCATGTGGACCAGCTCGACTGGAGATAGCTGGTGATGGTTCACTCCTTTCCCTTTCTCTTTCTGAGCCCTGTACTTCATCTTCTCTCTTATTTTCTCCGTCCTCATCTTGGTGGTGCACTCCCTCCATATAATCTCCGCTGTGTTCTGTCACCTCCTCCTGTCCCTGGTCACCTTGGCCTTGAACTCTGTCGCGTTTCTGTTGCCCTTCTCTCTCTCCTTTCAACTCGTCTCTGTCTTCTTTCTTTCCTTCCATCTCCTTTCCCTCTCTCTCCACCTCGTCCTCTCCTCTCTCTCCTTCCTCATCTTTTCTCTCTCCTTTCACCTCATGTCCTCCGTCTACCTTGCTCAATTGTTCATTTTCAATCTCTTTGGCTTTTCTCTTCGGTCCGAAAAAACTGTGTATGTTACCTTTCCTCTTCATTTCTGCTGGATTCACAGACGTTTAACGTTAATCAATGTTAGCTTAAATTAGACGATAGCCAATATTAATGTAACGGTTACATGTACAAAATAACCTTCTTCAACTAGATTTTTTCATCTTAAAAGCAACATAGCAACTGTACAAGTTACACTAACTAACTAACTTACAACTAACGTTATACTAGGACTGTACTTTCATCATTCGATAATTAATCGGTATTTACCTCTTTACTCCCGTGTCTTCTCTCCTTGCTCCTCTGCTTCGCGCCACACAGTTTAAAAATAAAATAAACAAAGAAAAGGTCCAGTAGTGCCGCTCTGACGCTCTCGTGCTGCATTCGGTGCAGTAGGACATCAGAGATTCGTGCTCGTAAAAGTCAAGTTGGCCATAACTTTTCTTTGAATTCGTTGCTGCCAAGTGGGGTGGCAGCAGGGGAGGCAAGGCATTATTTTAGGGTGGCAGCTGCCACCCCATGCCACCCCGGTAGATCCGCCACTGGTGATCGTTGGGAAAAGGGAGGTGATGTTATGCTTATAGCTTCAGAGACCTAGACACCAATCTATAGATTATGTAGACATGGCAAAATACTTTATGAGTTTTTGCTTATTATGCATTCTATGTATTCTATTTTCACTGTAATCATCAGACGTTTTGTAGCAGTTTGTTAGACGTCAGCGAGTCTGTACTGCTTGTTAGATAGTTATCAATTTGCGTTACCAATTGAAAAATGACCAGCATTATATGTTCAGTAAGAGGGTGCCATAACAACTCGAAGTAAAGACAGGAGTTTTTACAGAAAGAATGTTTTGAACATCAACCTCAACTTCAGTCTTAGTGCACCTGTTGAGCTCCGTATGACCTGCAACCACCTCTGAAGGAGGACGAAGCTCTGAGACTCTGGTTGAATGCTTTGAATCTGAAAAACCCACGTCTTTTTGTGTGTTCCTTCCACTTTGTAGATAAAAAGCCAACGAAAGAGTATACCTACCCAGAGAAGTGGCTTGGCTATGAAGCTCCTTTGAAGAAACCACATTGGGTGCTAGTCAGGCAGTCAGGTATGTAAAATTATCAATTGTCAGGCTCCTCTGTTTACACTGGTTTGTCAAAAGTATGTGTACAATTTGTAACGATAATGACAATAATAATGCGAAAAAAACAAAAGCTGTACTATAAAGTTTGTTATTAAATTAATTCAGCATTCAATTTAAGCATTCAGTAGTTAATACTTCAAATTATACTTATGAAACGTTAACACCAGGAAATAACATATACCTACTAATGTATACACCTTGCATATATATAGCTGTTTGTAGGGCCAAATATATATAG
The DNA here is from genome assembly GCF_910596095.1 of Thunnus maccoyii. NCBI lineage: Eukaryota > Metazoa > Chordata > Actinopteri > Scombriformes > Scombridae > Thunnus > Thunnus maccoyii. The sequence continues at coordinate 2,304,357 of NC_056552.1, forward strand.
CTTATAATGACCACAATCTGTCAAAGTACAAATCAGATCATTTGCCATCATTGTGGATAATTTGATAGTTATGAAAATGTCTCATTTACAGAAGTCTACAGTGGGGAAATTATTATATTTGTTTGTAGGCTACATGTTGTTAATGAAATACAATTTACTATTTTACTAAATTACATTGCAACACCCAGCATGGAGCATGAAGCCATGGATCTGGATGTGCCAAACTCCCAGAGTGATGTTGGGTGCCAGTGGGATGACCGCACACTTGGCAACCATGGCTACAGTTCAAGTCTCCCCCTGATGCCCTTGCCCACCACTGCTGACCGCGGAACACAATGTGCCGAGCCTCTCTTCAAGACTTCAGGAGGACCGAAGCTCTCTCTCTGCTCTATACTGGCTTGTCGCTTGCTGCCTTTTGTTCAGTGGCTGAACACCTTATACCTTTCTACAAAGGAAGCTTCCAGCTCGACCCAACAGACCAGCTTCTGATGACTTTGATGAAGTTGAGGCTTAATCTGCTCCGGGATGACTTGGCTGAAAGATTTAATGTGTCTCAGAGTGTTATTAGCCGAGTATTGAGCTACTGGATTGACCTCATGGAAGAAAATATGAGGGAATACATTCCTTGGCTTCCAAGGGAAACTATCCAATGCTACAATGCCCCAGTGCTTTAAAGAACACTACCAAGGCACAACTTGCATCATAGACTGCTCCAAGACCCCCCTCTAAAAGGCCAGGAATCTGGATTCCTGGGGAGAGTCTTTTAGCCACTACTATGCCCAGAACACAGTCAAGTACCTGGTGGCAATTGCACCCTGTGGCCTAGTAATGTTCATCTTCCCAGCTTACGGAGGTAGTAGTAGTGACAAATTCATTACATCCGACTCGGGGTTCCTGGAATACCTGTGTCCAGGAGATGAGGTCCTGGCTGACCATCCGTGACCTGCTCTGTGAAAGGAAGGTAAAACTCACAGTACCTGCCTTTACTGAATTAGGGCCGCAGCTTTCTGAAGAAGACACCACCAGCACAAGGAGGACTGCTAATATGAGAGTTCATGTGGAATATATGAATATATGCATTATATGCAGATTAAAGCACTCTAGAATTATTTCACAGGTTGTGCCAATAAACCTTGCACCAAAAATTGACAAAATTCTGAGAATTTGTGCTGTCCTGTGTAACCTGCAAGGTGACATGATTCATGAAGATGCTGAGTGAGATAGACTGAAAACTGTTCAACTGTGATGTTATTCACAAAAGACATACAAGAAATGTACAGTAAAACGTTAAAATTATAACAAAGTTTATTAAAGACATACTAATTTCAACAGCATTCAACAATGAAATAGATTTTTTTTAAACTGCTTGAATGTTTTGTATTAAAGCAGTTTTGGCATTACAGTTTTAATTTTGTTTCTGCAGTTTATTTTGTCAATTGAGAAACTAATGATGTTTTCAACACATACAAAAGTGTCACATTTTCATCTGCAAACATTTATTTTTATTAATATTACCAAGTGGGCTTTATTTTCCATCTTATGTTACATTGGCGTTGTGGTCAGTGGTTGTTAGGTTTGAGAAAAAAGACTGTGGTGTGTGGGTTTTGTAACCCCCACAGTGCCACTAAGGTTGTTTTTCACATTTCACATTGTGTTTCACATTGAATGTGAAACACTTTTGACCTAAATGTTATGTTGTATAATGGTTAAGATAGCAGCAACCATTGCAGATATTTTATATTTTAGCTAAATAGTGGTAATATGGCTAAAGTTAGGAGCTTATGTTACAGGTATTTTACATTTAACTGAATGTTAGCCTTCAAGATGTCTAAAGTTAGGAGCTAATGTTACAGGTACTTTACAGTTTAGCTGAATGTTTGTATTCATAATGTCTAAAGTTAGGAGCTGATGTTACAGGTACTTTACATGTTAGCTGAATGTTAGCATTCATGATGGCTAAAGTTGGGAGCTAATGTTACAGGTACTTTACAGTTTAGCTGAATGTTTGCATTCGTGATGGCTGAAGTTAGGAGCTAATGTTACAAATATTTTACATTTTAGCTGAATGTTAGCCTTCATGATGTCTAATATTAGGAGCTAATGTTACAGGTACTTAACATGTAAGCTGAATGTTAGCCTTCATGATGGCTAAAGTTAGGAGCTAATGTTACAGGTACTTTACATTTTAGCTGAATGTTCGCATTCATGATGGCTAAAGTTAGGAGCTAATGTTACTGATATTTTACATTTTAGCTGAATGTCAGCCTTCATGATGGCTTAAGTTATCAGCTAATTAGCAACTAATGTTGCAGATATTTTACAGTTTAGCCGAATTAGTCTGTATGATAGTTACAGATAGCAGCTAATGTTACAGATATTTTACATTTTAGTTGAATGTTAGCCTGTATGATAGCTATTGTTATCAGCTAATGTTACAGATATTTTACATTTTAGCTGAATGCTAGCTTTTTTGATGCAGCTAAATTTATTGGCATTTAATCACTTTCTATTTACCTTAGCCTTCATAATGGCCAAGACAGTGCAGCATTGCATTATGTGCTTTGTCTTTTATGAAATTATGAAATTATGAAAAAAAGAAAAATAGGTTCCAGTTGAAGTATTAACAAGTTATGCCAGCCTTACATCAAATGACTTTTCAAACAATTTCACTGTTGCAGTCAAATTTCCAATGTCAGAATAAAATCATGAAAGTTTTGCTAGAGTTGTGGCGTGTTCCCGTCATCTCAATTGTTTGGTGTAAGTTGGTCATTAGTTGTGGTCAGTGACTTCTAAATACAGCACTTCACCAAAAAGTCAAATGTTTCAAGAAGTGCACTTCGCCCAAGATATCTGATCTTGCACAACTGTCTTCAAGCCTGCTTGAATTGCGAGCATGATAAACAACACGGGAACACCCTCCTGTGAGAAAAATAAATAGACAGACCAAAATTATACATCACTTCATTTCCTCCTCCAATGTGATATGAATGACACACAGCGGACTGGTGAGTTCTGCATATTTACTGTATTTAATGTTTAAACTTACATTTAGTTTTATTTATATTGGATTTCAATTATACATAATCCATTATTTACATTTTTATATTATATATATATTACAATTATATTTAACCTTTTTATAAAAGTTACTTTTTTAATAGGAAACTTTTTGTGCAACATGCCAAAGTACATATCCTGAAAAGATTCTTTACTGATCCAGTTTGCTATTTAATGTTTTGATAAAATATTTTTTATTATTACTTATTTTAATATTTGTAATGTATTAAAATGCTTTTCAAATACTTTCAAATATGCTCTTGTGTCACACCGCTGGCACAAATTTAACACAGAATGTCTTTTTATCTGATCTGTAGAAAAGTTGAAATGGGTTATGTACAAATACAAATGTTCTCTGTTTTACTCTTTTCTCTTTTTACTCAGATGTCATTCGAAAGAATAAGGAAGAGGGTTGAAAAGGGGAAGTGGCAAATTCTTAAAGTAATAGAGCTGACCCACAACTGTTTTTAATAGAAGCACCTAAAAGTAATCTCCTTTTTAGATTGTCTTTCCAAAATTTTCCATCTCTCCAAATTTCCACCAATTTTCTCTGTTTTGGTTAAAGTTAATAACACAACTTTAAGATTTAATTTGTCAGAATGATATCTGAAGATAACAAAAACTTCACCATGACAATGTCAAACTCCACAACTCCAATTCCTGGTGATGGAGGCTGCGGCGGAGGTGGCTGCCCACCAGTCCGTAGTCAACTGGAGGGTGCCATCCTGCCCCCTGTTATCACCATCGACGTCATACTGGGGCTGCTGGGAAACATAGTTGCTCTGTGGATCTTTTGCTTTAAACTGAAGGCCTGGAATATCAACAACCTGTTCCTCTTCAACCTGGTTATCGCCGACTTCCTGGCTCTCGTGAGTCTTCCTCTCAGGATCGATGACTTTCTCAGAGGCCACTGGGTTTTTGGTGATGGCTTGTGCAGGATCAACCTCTTCCTGATGTATTCCAACCGCTCAGCCAGCATCGCGCTCATGACCGTGGTGGCAATTTACCGTTACTTTAAGGTGAGGAAAGGAGTATACACATTATATTATTGTCCACACTCTGATAAACCTGAAAATGCTGTTAACATTTTTTTCATACTGAACACTTCAGTAGGTCATCTATATTATAGCATAATACCAAAACCCTCAATAATGTTGTAGTTTTGGGGCGTTGCTTAAAAAATAAACATGAAAAACCGAATACACCAGCAAGTGATGAGTTTATCTGGTGTGATCACATGATAAGTCAAGTACATTTTTATTAATATAGCCCAAAAACATAAATCACACATTTCCTTTACAATCTGTACATCATCTGTCCTCACTGTGAATTCAGAAAGAACACCAAGCAAAATTTTAGGAGGCAAAGTCAAAGAAAAACAAGACTTAACGTATTTTTCACCCAGCGTGCTGAAACTGACACAAGGACATGCCTCATCAAGTTGATGTTGTTTCAAGTTGTGGCAGAACTTGCCTGAGAATCATCACATTTTATTGTTTTCTTCAGTATCAAAGTAATCTAGTGATAGTTGTCTGTACATTATTGGCTACACTGCAAACAGGAACTGCTAATAGCTGTTGTAAAGGAGACTAGAGTGAGAACAACACCAGTAGGCTGAAGGGGACAAAACACAGTAAAGAAAGGATCAACATCGGATTGACTTTATTATAATCCTTTAAAATATGCCTGGATTGCCCAGCTCTGATTCTTAGGATTGGCTTAGGACATCTGTAATGCTAATTTAGACTGTGACTCTATCAAATCACATTGGCCTCCAGGAAATGACAATATAACATCAGCTCATTGATACATTTTTGTTCTAATTGAGGCAAAATGATCATCTCTGTCCTCTTGTTCCAGGTGGTCCACCCTCACCACTGGTTCAACCGTATGACCAAGAGAAAGGCTGCGTACGTGTTGCTGTTTGTCTGGCTGTTGGTCATCAGTCTTTGGGCTCCCATACTGGCTAACAACCACATCAAAGGCAGCAGCAACAGCACCCAGTGCTTATACCTCACTTCTTCACTCACCATCTTGGTCAAAATGCACCGCATCGTGGCGGTGCTGGAGTTCATCATCCCACTGGCCGCGCTACTGTTCTGCTCCATCCGGATTTCCAGCTTTCTGAGGCAGCGGCAGATGGGAAAACTTGAAAAGGGGCGCAAGGCGATGAGGGTGTGCAACGCCATCGTCGCTGTGTACATAGTGTGCTTCTTACCGACCATGGTGACGACCATCGGGCTGAGGGTCATCCGCTCGTACCGCCCACAGGACTGTGCCACCCTCTACACTTTCACCAAGCTCACCATCGTGTCTTTGGGGCTGAACTTCCTGAACTCGGCTCTGGACCCCATCTTGTACGTCTTCTCCAGCTCCATGTTCAGGAGGGCACTCTGCAGCTTGCTTCCCCATTTCCTGCGCTGCGGTCAGGACGCAGGCGATGTAGAGGAGACTGAAAGTCAGTCGACCACCGAGCAGGAACTGAAATCCGTGAGGGCTGACAAAGGGAATGAAGCCATGTAATAAGCTTTTCTAACAATAACAATGACTTGATCATGTTTTATTGTCTATTATCATAGTTTCTTCAATACAAACTCACTTATGTATGTAAATATACTTCAAACTTCTGTGGTTGAAGAGATTAAAGATGTGTGTTTTAATTATATGTATAAAAAGTTTGGAAATTGGAAACGCACACAATCAGATATTGTGTGCGTTAATGAAAGCCTAATTACTTAATGTATGTTTGTAATAATTGTTTTTACCTACCTTCCCATTCATTTTAAAAAGAAAGTGTGTCCATACATTTGACTGGTACTGTATATGCAAGCATATATTTAATGCACGTTTCTTTCCACATTTCAACCTTCTTTGTCACTGGTGGTGTAAATTCTATCTGTTTACGCCTGGAGGCATTTGTGTGATTATTTTTATTTGTGTGACCCTCCCTGACATGCATATGCAAAAACAGGCACAAAGGCCTTAGTAAATCCAGCGCTGTAACTTTAAAAGATACCTCCTTGATATGTCTGACTCAGACTGCTGAAGCCTCATATTGAATTGTGGTCAGTGTGGAAAGGAGGAACAAATTATCGATGCAGTGCAGTATGTATGGGCATGTGAGTATTGTTTTAAGACAGACTTGAAAAATCTGAGCCCACCCTTTTAGATATTTTTGTAATTATAAGCAAATGTAACTTGTGAATCATGACAAATACTGTAAATGGATTAAGAATTGTAACCATGGTCACGTCTTGCTCTCTCCATCAGATGCCTGTGATCTCACACTGGATCCAGACACAGCAAACATCGAACTCACTCTGTCTGAGGGCAATAAGAAGGCAACGCACGGAGCAAGGCAGTCGTATCCTGGTCTCCCACAGAGATTCGATTACTTTCATCAGGTTATGTGCAGGGAGGAGCTCACTGGGCGCTGTTACTGGGAGGTGGAGTGGAGTACTGGCAAAAGTGAAGATGTGGCTGTGGGTGTTAGCTACAAAGGAATATTTAGGAAAGAAAAAGATGACCAGTGTAGGTTTGGAGGGAACGTCATGTCCTGGTGTTTTGGCCACAGGTGGTGGAACCCATCAGAAGCTACACTCTATGAAGAGCACAATAAGCAGTGCTGCAATCTCCCTCTTCCCTCTGTTGGCTGCACCCGACTTGGAGTGTTTCTGGACTGGCCTGCTGGCACTCTGTCCTTCTACAACGTCGTATCTGACACTCTGAGTCACCTCCACACCTTCTGGGCCTGTTTACCCAGCCTTCTTGATTGGGCGTGAACACAATTATGTGTACCTGACTCTGGCACCACATGAGTCAGTTCAAATTTGAATACAAAATGATTTTAGATACATTTTTACAAATTTTAGCTTTTGATTTCTACACATTTCTTTCCTGTATTCTTTTAGTCTGTTAACCTTGGCCATCTTGATTTTCCTTCTATAATGGCTGCTGATGCTGGCGTGTGCTCATGCACTACTGGACCTTAGCTGCCTTTGACATAATCAGTCACAGCATTCTGTTATATCTGGGATATCTTTTTTCTGAAATCGAGAAATAAGTCAAATGTATGTTACATGATCTATAAATAAAAACAAGATTTACAAATGTGTTTGTAGATTTGTGGGTAATTTATGGTGTTATGTGTCCACGTTTGAAACATTAGAGTTTCTAATACTTTATTTCCATTTTGAGACCTTTTCTTTACCACAAATATTGATCTTTTTACACCACTACATATGTCTGACATCTGAAATTATCAAAAAGAACTATTTTCTGAAGATAAAGGCCTTTTCTGTTGTGTTGTTTCCCCCCCTTAGTTTAGCCTGGTTGACTTATCATAATAGTCATTCTCATGTAGAGGCTCTAAGATAAAGTCATATTACATTTCTGTTCATCATTTCTGTTTCTGTGACTTGATGATGTGATGCAATATCCTTTTGCATTTTCTTATCTGATGTTTGAGGAAACATGTTGAAACAGGAAACCCTCAAGGGTTAAAGCCCAGTAATCATGGTTTGCACTGGGGAGGGGCTTATCTTTTTTATTTTGGCTTAGGAGAGAAACATACAACTTTAAATGGCTGCATTTAGTATTTATTTTAAATATGTTTTTTTCTTTTGAAAATACGTGTTTTACTGCTGTATGGTGACGGGGCTCACAAAACATTTCTGAGGAAATAAACCCTTCAAACCTGCCTATTCAGTTTGTGTTGGAATGTGAAGGGTTAAATGAAAGAAGCCTCTAATAACAGCCACTGTGCCAGCTGATATTATTCTCGCCGTTGCTGCCACTGTTGTTTATGTTACTTTATTTGGGGAAAACAGTCGTTAATATGCACGTCACTAATGTTGGCTGTGTGTACACTGTGGTGTGTTTGTGTGTGTATGAGAGAGATGTGTAGGCTTATTAAATGTTGGTTTTGTGTGGTAGGAGGGTGGCTGTCATGCAACCATATTCTGCTGAAGTGCACACAGCTTGTGTGATGATGTAATTATTTCTAAGGAGGATTTCCATTTTTCCTAAGAGCGTCTCATTCTTGACTGCATCACTGTCATGCCAGCAATGACAGGAAGGGAAACCCTCTCATGTGATATTGCTCAAGTCCCTCACTATGTGCAAACTTGCAGAGTAAGGTCAACAGGTCATGGCAGAGGAGCAGTGTGCACTTCAAGAGTCAAGGTCAGGTCACAACAGAAAATTTAAAAACTATATAAAGAAAGACAAAAGACAAACAGTGCAACAACATTTGAACAGGCCGGAGGTCATTTCCCATTTCGTCCAGTAGATCTTTAACTCTTCATGCAGTTATCAGCTGGTAAAATCATGTTTCAAAACTTCAAATCGCAGTGAAACTGGAATCGTTACTGAACCTGTCTGACAGCGGGCAGAGCTGCTCCGACAGTTTCTGATTACACTGTGATTGCAGGGCGAGATCTGAGGAGGATTTTGGTTGTTTTTGTGGCTGCCAGCAGTGTTTCCTCCCGCGGACATTTGCAGATGGAGAGATTTTCTTCAGCAGGCCAGCACTGCTGTTAGCTGCTGAAGCTAAAACTGCATATATTTCAAAATGAGTCAGGGCTGGGGGAGATTGGCATTAACATTCTACCATTTATATACATTTCATGACGTAGAGAACTCCCAAATGGTTGACTGTATGACAGCATTGGCCAAGCCTTTTCAGGGCTTATTATAAACAGCAGATGACAGGTTAAGCCATTTTCAAACCATGAAGTGCCAGTTTTTATAAATTTAAAGTTTATTTAAAATGTCAATATTAACACCAAGATTGGTGTGTTTCATTAGAGTACAGTCATATAATTTAGTTTACCGCTCAAAAAACATGTTTTAGTGTGCAGTACCTTTAATTAGACAAAGTAAATGATTAATGTTATGGCACTTGTTCATTTTACCTTAACATTAGCTTTCAGCTTTCAGCTTTTCAGCTTTTAGCATCTAACCGATAGGCTGGCTTCTGTCAGCTAACGTTGCTAGCATGGTACCATCATGTTAGCCTGTATGTCGACCAAAGCTAACAGCTAACATTGATGTTTATTCATTTGGCAGATGCTTTTGTCCAAAGCGATGTACAAATGAGGTACACTCCAAACTACAGTCAATCAAGGAGAAGCCTCTACACTAGCAGAAATGATTTTATGAGAGAAATCCTAAGAGGGATGGAGAGACGGAGAAAGAGCATATTAAGTGAATAATCTTGGAAGAGGTAGGTCTTTGTCTTGGTTTTTGAGGACAAAGGGGGAATGTGCCTGCTGACATAATGGAGTTCAGCACCTTGTTTCACCACCAAGGGACCAAACTGGAGAAGAGTTTGGATTGAGATTTCCTCCCTCGCAGTGACAGTAGGACTAGTCGTTACTTGATCATAGAACAAGAAGGTGCATTAAGCTGAAGGAGCTCAGGTAGGTGGGTGTTGTGCTTGTTGGAGCTTTAGTGACTTGAATTTAATGTGAGGAGAGGAGGAGAATCATGAAAAGTGGAGTGACATAAGCTGTTTTTGGCTAGTTCAAGACCAGACATACTAACATCATTTATATTTTTCATTTGACCTAAATGTCCTGTTGGTTTAAGTTAGCAGTGACCATTGACCAATGATAGCCTTCTTATGGCTAAAATTGTTAGCGAATTAGCAACTAATATCTGTTGCAGATATTTTACAGTTTACCTGACAGTTTCATGATGACTACAGTTAGCAGATATTTTATATTAGCTGAATGTTAGCCTTCATGATGGCTAAACTTAGGAGCTAATGTTGCAGATATTTACTATTTAGCTGAATGTTTGTCTGTATGATGGCTGATGAGAGAAAGAGTCTTGGACTTCAGAATATCTGATCTTGCATAACTCTTCACGCCTGCTTGACATGCAAGCATGATAAAAATCAACAACACAGGAACATCCTCTCGTGAGAAACATAAATTCACAGACCAAGGTCATACATCACTTTATTTCCTCCTCCAATGTGATATGGATGACACACAGCTGACTGGTGAGCTCTGGATATTTACTGTATTTAATGTGTAAACCTACATTTACACATAAACCATTACTTTTATATAATTACATTTAACTTTGTTATACATGAGTAATGATAAGTTACTTTTTTTAATAGGAACATTTTTAGTTTATACATATATTTTCAAATGCTTATTTTCACAGCATTAGTTTAGTTGCAAGTTTAGTAAAATATTACTACTATTTACTAATACTATTTTTTGCTGTTTTCTAATGTTAACTCTGGAAAAATATTAGATAGAGCAGACTAGACTTAGACTGCTGTATCATATTTTCAAGTTTATTTGTGATAGAATATGTTTCTCTTATATGTTTACAGTTATATTTTCTTGGAATTTGGATTTTGAAATCCAAAATGTCCAAATGTAGAGTATCTTTAAAACTTTAAAATTCAAAATATACCATATGTCATTGTAATAAACAACTTTTAGTAAGACTTTACTGGTCCAGTTTGCCATTAAATGTTTTGGTAAAATATTTTCATTATTATTTATTAAAATGCTCTTCAGATACTTTAGCATTATGCTCTTGTGTCACACCTCTGACACATATTTCCCACAGAATGTCTTTTTATCTGAACTGTGGAAACTGTTGCATGTACAAATGCAAATGTTCTCTCTTTTTTTTCTCTTTCATGCAGATTACATTCTATAGAAATAAGGAAGAGGGCTGAAAAGGGGAAGTGGCAAATTCATAAAGTCATACAACTGTTTTCTTCATTCTTATTTAGTCTTATATGTCTTTCCAAAATTTTCCACTAAATTGATTTGTCTATTTTGGATGGACTAAAGTTAATAACACAATTTTAAGATTTAATTTGTCAAAATAATATTAGAGAGTATAAGGAAAACTTCACCATGACCATTTCAAACTTCACGACTTCAATCTCTGGTGGTGGAAGCAGCAATGGCAGTGGATGCCCACCAGTTGATGATTCACTGGAGGCTTTGATCCTGTTATCAGTCATCATTGCACTGGGACTGCCAGGAAACGTAGTTGCTCTGTGGATCTTATGCTTTAAACTGAAGGCCTGGAACCCCAACAACCTGTTCCTCTTCAACCTGGTTATTGCCGACTTCCTGGTTCTCATGAGTCTTCCTCTCAGGATCGATGACTTTCTCAGGAGCCACTGGGTGTTTGGTGATGGCTTGTGCAGGATCAACATCTTCCTGGTATTTTCCAGCCGCTCAGCCAGCATCATACTCATGACCGTGGTGGCAATTTATCGCTACTTTAAGGTGAAAAAAGGAGAATACATGTTATATTATTGTCCACACTCTGATAAACCCGAAAATGCTGTTAATGTTTTTAGAACACTTCAGTAGGTCATCTGTTTTACAGCATAATACCAAAACCCTCATCAATGTCAATTGATTAGCTTTCCAGTAGTTTTGAGGCCTTTTTAAAAAAGATAAACATGAAAAACTGAATGCATCAGCAGGTGATGAGTTTATCTGGTGTGATCACATGATAAGTCAAGTATATTTTTATTAATCTAATAAAGCCCAAAATCATAAATCACACATTTGCTTCACAACCTGTACATCATCTGTCTTTACTGTGAATTCAGAAAGAACACAAAGCAAATTTTGAGGCGGCAAAGTCAATGGAAAAACAATACTAAAGGTTTTTTTCACCCAGTGTGCTGCAACTGATGCAAAGACAGGCCTCAACAAGTTGATGTTGTTTCAAGTTGTGGCGGAACTTGCCTGAGAATCATCACATTTTAATGTTTTCTTCAGTATCAAAGTAATCGAGTGATAGTTGTCTGTACATCATTGGCTACACTGCAAACAGGAACTGCTAATAGCTATTGTAAAGGAGACTAGAGTGAGAGCAACACCAGCAGGCTGAGGTGAACCAAACACAGTAAAGAAAGGATTGACATCTGACTGACTTTATTTTAATCCATTAAAATACGCCTGGATCACCCAGCGACTGATTCTTAGGATTGGCTCTAATTGCTAATTTAGACTGTGATTGTGACTCCATAAAATCACACTGGCCTCCAGGAAATGACAATATGACATCAGCTCTTTGACTCATTTTTTCTGTAATTGAGGCAAATGATCATCTCTGTCCTCTTGTTCCAGGTGGTCCATCCTCACCACCGGTTCAACCGTTTGACCAAGAGACAGGCTGCATACATGTTAGTGTTTGTCTGGCTGTTGGCCATCAGTCTTTCGGCTCCCATACTGGCTTACAACCACATCAAAAGCAGTGCCAACAGCACCCAGTGCTTATTCTTCACTTCTTCTTCATTCACCAATCTGGTCACCATGCACCGCATCCTGACAGTGCTGTTGTTCATCATCCCGCTGGCCATGCTGCTGTTCTGCTCCATCCGGATTTCCAGCTTCCTGAGGCAGCGGCAGATGGGAAAACTTGAAAAGGTGCGCAAGGCGATGAGGGTGTGCAACGCCATCGTCGCTGTGTTCATAGTGTGCTTCTTACCGACCACGGTGACGACCATCGGGTTGTGGGTCATCCACTCGTATCACTCCCTTGACTGCACCATCCGCTACACTTTCATCCGGCTCACCATTGTGTCTGGGTGGCTGAACTTACTGAACTCGGCTCTGGACCCCATCTTGTACATCTTCTCCAGCTCCATGTTCAAGAAGGCGCTTTGCAGCTCGCTTCCCCGTTTCCTGCGCTACGGTCAGGTCACAGGTGATGCAGAGAAGACTGCATCCTCAACTGAAAGTCAGTCGACCACCCAGCAGGAACTGAAATCCATGAGGGCTGACAGAGGGAGTGAAGCCATGTAATAAGCTTTTCTTCTATGACTATGACTGGATCATGCAGCACTCTGAAAAATCCTGTTTTAATGTCTTTGATTTTCGTAGTATTTTGCACTGAATTGTCTGCTTGTTTTGTGTGTTTTATTAGCTGTTTTTATGCTGTTGAAGCTTTGTTGTACATAACACATTAGATTTTCAGTTATCATCATTTATTAAATCCAAACTCAGTTATGCTTGTAAATATCCTTCAAACGTCTGTGGTTGAACAAATTACAGATGGGTGTTTTAATTATATCTATATATTGAACCTTTAAAACTTTGAATTGCCTTCAAAAAGTTTAGATATTTAGAAAAAATACACATTATGTGGCAGTGTCACAGTTCCACAGCTGCAGTGAAGGAGGGTGAAATCATTTATCCAGGAGTTGCTGCAGTGCTCACCAACAACCACCAGGTGGCACATGTGAGCAGTCCAGATGCGGTCTGTCAGTCTCTCTGTAGGGTAGTCAATACAAGCTCGGCAAGCAGACACAACAGGGGAACATAGAAATGTCATGAAAGTATTTGGGAATTAAACATAATACTTACATATATTTTCTGCCAGGCCTGTACAGTATACTTACATGTTACACAGTTTTAATTTCAGAATGGACATTTGTGTAATTATATCAAAACCAACCATCCATCCACACAGTTTAGACCTCAATATATGAAACATGGAAATTTGTCTCCCCCGATATTTGTAATTGACTGGACATCAGATTCTTTTGTTCTCCTCAGTATTCAGAGTTAAACTGACTCCAAAACACGTTGGATGTGTATTATTCACAGAAAACCTGCTTTGTCTCGTTTGTGTTGATGTTCAGCAACAGTGAAAAACAGCTGTGAGCGCGGTGCCAAAACTTTGGGTCCATCCTGTAGGTCCTGTGGGCTGCCACTGCTTCAGCATTTTGAGCATATCCCCTCATATTTTTGCTCCTTAAAACTGGTATTTTAATGTAACAGCATAACTTAATGTGGAGTGTCGGAGGGAGGGGGAGAAATATGGTGCTGCACATAACAAGACACATACAGGCCATGGATGTATTTTAAGATCAATAAAATTATTTTTAAAGTGAGTGGAGCAGTTACTGCAGCTGTCACTAGTGTTTATAACCATAAGTGTGTCTTTAAATTGAGAGTGATGTCTTTGATTTTTGTAGTATTTTGCACTGAATTGTCTGCTTGTATTGTATGTTTTAGGTTTTTTATACTGTTGAAGCTTTGTTTTACGTCTGTGAACTTTGTAAGCACATTAGATTTTCAATTATCATAATTTCTTAAATCCAAACTCAGTTATGTATGTAAATATACTTCAAACTTCTGTGGTTGAAGAGATTACAGATGTGTGTTTTAATTATACGTATTTATCGAACCTTTAAAAGTTTGATTGCCCTCAAAAAAGTTTGGAAATTTAGAAAAATACACATAGATTTGCTGTGCATCATCTTAGACAAATTGATGTAAATTAATTTGTAAATATGTCTATATAGATATCTATATATTGAGTCATGGATGTACAGAGAACTATCACTGGATTACTTTGATAAAAAATGTTCTGATTCTCTGTCAAGTTCTGCAGCCTCTTTTTTCTCTGATTTTTATATGGATTTTTTGAGGTTTAAGCAATGGATATCAGGGATAATGATATCCTCAGGAAGTGTGGGTCACACCAAATGATATCAGTATGTGTTTCATGTCTGTGTGGTATGATCTGAGTTATGACTGTAAGAAGGAGGATGATTTTTGACCCAAATTCATCTCAGTGTCTTTGCCTCACCTTCAACTCTCCAGCGCCCCCCTGGGGAGGCTGTTGGTAGTTACAGTGTTGGGAAAGGTGGGGGGCTGACTTTTTGTTAAACTTCCTGGAGTAAATTTCTTTTAGTAAAATGCATAGATCGCTATCTTCAAAATCTCCTCTGTTAAAAGATAAACTTCACAGGCTTAAGAACTATTTGTTGTTTCAGTAGTTAATCAGTACCTAATAACTAACCCTGGCACTGTGTCACAATTTGGTGACATCTAAAAATGTCTTCTCAAAAGGCATTTGAGTACATATTTGCTAGGTTACCATCCAAATGTACTGCAAAATTTCCAGAATACCGGCAAAAGAAAACTTAAAGATTCAGTGTGTAGAATTTAGTGGCAACTAATCATTGTGTTTTCGTTACCTTAGAATGAGCCCTTTATATCTACAAAGGGAGTGGGTCCTCTTCCACGTAACCCACCATGTTTTTACAGTAGCCCAAAACGGACAAACCAAAGGCTGTATTCAGACCAAATCAGGCATTGCGGCCCACCACCTCAGGGTTGAGCAGAGATGTGTGGGAGTGTGGGCCTGTTTGTGCTCTAGAACGTAACCGCTGTGAATCAATTAGAAAATAACGTTTTATTGATCTGATTCACCGACTTTATATCTACCACAGCCCCTCTCTTCATTCACTCTCTAGCTCACTTTACCTCAACTGCTCTTTCTCTTTCTTGCTGGTGTTCTCAGCTCTCTCTCTCTCTCTATCTTTTTGTCTCTTGTCTTTTTTAAAATGAGTTTTTCAGCTCTGATCAGTCTTATAGCCGGCTATGATTGGCCACCACTGCGTGACGTCGGGTTGAAGAGGACACAACGAGATGCTGTCATTAAAAGGTTGGCAGTTAAAGCTCAAACGATGGAAAACCATGTGGAAAACATGATGGAAATATGACATTTCTGTTTGTTTCATGCATTGATATGAAGAAGGTTACAGTCTCCTCATCGCTCCACACAGATCTGATGTTTTTACAATATTTTAAGATTTCTTCGAATTTTCAGCGTTTCCACTCAGGTTTCATTATGCGTAAATTGAGAAAGCAAACACATCTAATGTCTATCTTGTCCCCGTGATGGAGTGTACATAACAATTATGCCCCCTGACCGCACACACATAACCAATATAAAAACAGTCCATGGACCAAAAAAGGTTGGGAACCCCTGGTTTATACAATCACATTGTGGGGACTCTCCTTTCTTATGGGGACAAAACTCAAGTCCCCATAATGTAAATCATTCAATTTTAGGGTGCAGACTGGGTTTAAGGGTAAGGTAAGGTTATGTTAAGTCTCCAGGAAATTAATGTAGGTCAATGTAATGTCCTCTAAGTAATGGAAACTGTACATGATTGTGTGTGTTGGTGTGTGTGACCCACCCCTCTCCTGTTGCTTCGCACACACCTGCTTCAAGCTTTTCGCAACATTATAAAGGTGGCACCTCAAACCACGCTGCTCATTTCAGAAGGTGGTGTGGATGCTGACAGTGACATGTTCCTTCTTGATGAAGAGTTTGATCATGTCAGTTTATTTAGAAATGGCTCCAAAGACTAAGAACAGTGATCACATTTTCAGTCTCCGGAGAGTAGTTCTGTGTAAGGCAGATGCCACTGAGCATGTGCAGAAACATGGTTCTGGATCTTCACAAGCTTGTTGTGTTATATCACAACCTCTTGACTTTATGCTAAAGTTATTTACAATGTAGTACGAAGTCAAGAGGTTGTGATATGAAGCACTGTTTTCTAAGTACAGTGCTTGTAACCTAGAAAGTGTTATTAGTACTTAGATCTAGAATAAAAATAAATAAATAAAGACAGAGATGTTTAGTTGCAGTCTGTATTGATTTTATGGTTCAAATTCAAGTTTGATGTTTGACAAACCAAAACTCCAGGTCCATGACTTATTTGTGTTACAATGATCAGATATTGTGTGCGTTAATGAAAGCCTAATTGCTTAATGTATTTTTGTAATAATTGTTTTTACCTACCTTCCCATTCATTTTAAAAAGAAAGTGTGTCCATACATTTGACTGGTACTGTATATGCAAGCATATATTTAATGCACGTTTCTTTCCACATTTCAACCTTCTTTGTCACTGGTGGTGTAAATTCTATCTGTTTACGCCTGGAGGCATTTGTGTGATTATTTTTATTTGTGTGACCCTCCCTAACATGCATATGCAAAAACAGGCACAAAGGCCTTAGTAAATCCAGCCCTGTAACTTTAAAAGATACCTTCTTGATATGTCTGACTCAGACTGCTGAAGCCTCATATTGACTTGTGGTCAGTGTGGAAAGGAGGAACAAATTATCGATGCAGTGCAGTATGTATGGGCATGTGAGTATTGTTTTAAGACAGACTTGAAAAATCTGAGCCCACCCTTTTAGATATTTTTGTAATTATAAGCAAATGTAACTTGTGAACCACGACAAATACTATAAATGGATTAAGAATTGTAACCATGGTCACGTCTTGCTCTCTCCATCAGATGCCTGTGATCTCACACTGGATCCAGACACAGCAAACATCGAACTCACTCTGTCTGAGGGCAATAAGAAGGCAACGCACGGAGCAAGGCAGTCGTATCCTGATCTCCCACAGAGATTCGATTACTTTCATCAGGTTACGTGCAGGGAGGAGCTCACTGGGCGCTGTTACTGGGAGGTGGAGTGGAGTACTGGCAAAAGTGAAGATGTGGCTGTGGGTGTTAGCTACAAAGGAATATTTAGGAAAGAAAAAGATGACCAGTGTAGGTTTGGAGGGAACGTCATGTCCTGGTGTTTTGGCCACAGGTGGTGGAACCCATCAGAAGCTACACTCTATGAAGAGCACAATAAGCAGTGCTGCAATCTCCCTCTTCCCTCTGCTGGCTGCACCCGACTTGGAGTGTTTCTGGACTGGCCGGCTGGCACTCTGTCCTTCTACAACGTCGTATCTGACACTCTGAGTCACCTCCACACCTTCTGGGCCTGTTTACCCAGCCTTCTTGATTGGGCGTGAACACAATTATGTGTACCTGACTCTGGCACCACATGAGTCAGTTCAAATTTGAATACAAAATGATTTTAGATACATTTTAACAAATTTTAGCTTTTGATTTCTATACATTTCTTTCCTGTATTCTTTTAGTCTGTTAACCTTGGCCATCTTGATTTTCCTTCTATAATGGCTGCTGATGCTGGCGTGTGCTCATGCACTACTGGACCTTAGCTGCCTTTGACATAATCAGTCACAGCATTCTGTTATATCTGGGATATCTTTTTTCTGAAATCGAGAAATTAGTCAAATGTATGTTACATGATCTATAAATAAAAACAAGATTTACAAATGTGTATGTAGATTTGTGGGTAATTTATGGTGTTATGTGTCCACGTTTGAAACATTAGAGTTTCTAATACTTTATTTCCATTTTGAGACCTTTTCTTTACCACAAATATTGATCTTTTTACACCACTACATATGTCTGACATCTGAAATTATCAAAAAGAACTATTTTCTGAAGATAAAGGCCTTTTCTGTTGTGTTGTTTTCCCCCCTTAGTTTAGCCTGGTTGACTTATCATAATAGTCATTCTCATGTAGAGGCTCTAAGATAAAGTCGTATTACATTTCTGTTCATCATTTCTGTTTCTGTGACTTGATGATGTGATGCAACATCCTTTTGCATTTTCTCATCTGATGTTTGAGGAAACAATTTGAAACAGGAAACCCTCAAAGGTTAAAGCCCAGTAATCATGGTTTGCACTGGGGAGGGGCTTATGTTTTTTATTTTGGCTTAGGAGAGAAACATACAACTTTAAATGGCTGCATTTTGTATTTATTTTAAATATGTTTTTTTCTTTTGAAAATACGTGTTTTACTGCTGTATGGTGACGAGGCTCACAAAACATTTCTGAGGAAATAAACCCTTCAAACCTGCCTATTCAGTTTGTGGTGAAGGATTAAATGAAAGAAGCCTCTAATAACAGCCACTGTGCCAGCTGATATTATTCTCGCCGTTGCTGCCACTGTTGTTTATGTTACTTTATTTGGGAAAACGGTCGTTAATATGCACGTCACTAATGTTGGCTGTGTGCACGCTGTGGTGTGTGACTGATTCTTAGGATTGGCTCTAATTGCTAATTTAGACTGTGATTGTGACTCCATAAAATCACACTGGCCTCCAGGAAATGACAATATGACATCAGCTCTTTGACTCATTTTTTCTGTAATTGAGGCAAATGATCATCTCTGTCCTCTTGTTCCAGGTGGTCCATCCTCACCACCAGTTCAACCGTTTGACCAAGAGACAGGCTGCATACATGTTAGTGTTTGTCTGGCTGTTGGCCATCAGTGAGTAATGTTATGGCACTTGTTCATTTTACCTTAACATTAGCTTTCAGCTTTCAGCTTTTTAGCTTTTAGCATCTAACCGATAGGCTGGCTTCTATCAGCTAACGTTGCTAGCATGGTACCATCATGTTAGCCTGTATGTCGACCAAAGCTAACAGCTAACATTGATGTTTATTCATTTGGCAGATACTTTTGTCCAAAGCGATGTACAAATGAGGTACAATTTTAGCGCTTATTAAGTAAGTAATCTTCGAAGAGGTAGGTCTTTGTCTTGGTTTTTGAGGACAAAGGGGGAATCTGCTTCCTGACATAATGGAGTTCAGCACCTTGTTTCACCACCAACGGACCAAACAGGAGAAGAGTTTGGATTGAGATTTCCTCCCTCGCAGTGACAGTAGGACTAGTCGTCACTTGATCATAGAACAAGAAGGTGCATTAAGCTGAAGGAGCTCAGGTAGGTGGGTGTTGTGCTTGTTGGAGCTTTAGTGACTTGAACTTAATGTGAGGAGAGGAGGAGAATCATGAAAAGTGGAGTGACATAAGCTGTTTTTGGCTAGTTAAAGACCAGACATACTAACATCATTGATATTTTTCATTTGACCTAAATGTCCTGTTGGTTTAAGTTAGCAGTGACCATTGACCAATGATAGCCTTCTTATGGCTAAAATTGTTAGCGAATTAGCAACTAATGTTGCAGATAGTTTACAGTTTACCTGACAGTTTCATGATGACTACAGTTAGCAGATATTTTATATTAGCTGAATGTTAGCCTTCATGATGGCTAAACTTAGGAGCTAATGTTGCAGATATTTACTATTTAGCTGAATGTTTGTCTGTATGATGGCTGATGAGAGAAAGAGTCTTGGACTTCAGAATGTCTGATCTTGCATAACTCTTCACGCCTGCTTGACATGCAAGCATGATAAAAATCAACAACACAGGAGCATCCTCCTGTGACAAACATAAGTTCACAGACCAAGGTCATACATCACTTTATTTCCTCCTCCAATGTGATATGGATGACACACAGCTGACTGGTGAGTTCTGTATATTTACTGCATTAAATAGGTATTCTATGTTTTAACACTTTGTTTTTATTTTGTTTTATCATTATTATTATTATTATTATTATTATCATTATTTTTCAGTATGTATTCTTTTCTTATGTGTCAGTGGGTTTTATCTTCCATTGTCAGAATAAAATCAAAAGTTTTGCTAGAGTTGTGTCACGTTCCCGTCATCTCAATCGTTTGGTGTAAGTTGGTCATTAGTTGTGCTCAGTGACTTCTAGAAAGAGTACTTCACCGAAATGTCAAATGTTTCCAGAAATAGACTTCACCAAGGATATCTGATCTTACACAATCTTACTCTTACTGTTCACGCCTGCCGGACGTGTCGGGGTGATAAAAATTGACAACACAGGAACATCCTCTTTTGAGAAACATAAATTCACAGACCAAATTCATACATTACTTTATTCCCTCCTCCAGTGTGATATGGATGACACACAGCTGACTGGTAAGCTCTGGATATTTACTGTATTTAATGTGTAAACTTACATTTACACATAATCCATTATTTTTATATAATTATATTTAACTTTGTTATACATGAGTAATGATAAGTTACTTTTTTTAATGGGAACATTTTTAGTTTATACATATATTTTCAAATGATTATTTTCACAGCCTTAGTTTAGTTGCAAGTTTAGTAAAATATTACTACTATTTATAATACTATTTTTTTTTTCTAATGTTAACTGGAAAAATATTAGATAGAGCACACTAGACTTAGACTGCTGTATCATATTTTCAAGTTTATTTGTGATAGAATATGTTTCTCTTATATGTTTACAGTTGTATTTTCTTGGAATTTGGATTTTGAAATCCGAAATGTCCAAATGTAGAGTATCTTTAAAACTTTAAAATTCAAAATATACCATATGTCATTGTAATAAGCAACTTTTATTAATACTCTAAAGATACTTGAGCAATATGCTCTTGTGTCACATCGCTGCAGAAAAGTGGAACTGGTTCATGTACAAATGCAAATGTTCTAAGACTTTACTGGTCCAGTTTGCCATTAAATGTTTTGGTAAAATATTTTCATTATTATTTATTAAAATGCTCTTCAGATACTTTAGCATTATGCTCTTGTGTCACACCTCTGACACATATTTCCCACAGAATGTCTTTTTATCTGAACTGTGGAAACTGTTGCATGTACGAATGCAAATGTTCTCTCTGTTTTTCTCTCACGCAGATTACATTCTATAGAAATAAGGAAGAGGGTCGAAAAGGGGAAGAGGCAAATTCATAAAGTCATACAACTGTTTTCTTCATTCTTATTTAGTCTTATATGTCTTTCCAAAATTTTCCACTAAATTGATTTGTCTATTTTGGATGGACTAAAGTTAATAACACAATTTTAAGATTTAATTTGTCAAAATAATATTAGAGTATAAGGAAAACTTCACCATGACCATTTCAAACTTCACGACTTCAATCCCTGGTGGTGGAAGCAGCAATGGCAGTGGATGCCCACCAGTTGATGATTCACCGGAGGCTGTGATCCTGTTATCAGTCATCGTTGCACTGGGACTGCCAGGAAACATAGTTGCTCTGTGGATCTTTTGCTTTAAACTGAAGGCCTGGAACCCCAACAACCTGTTCCTCTTCAACCTGGTTATCGCCGACTTCCTGGTTCTCATGAGTCTTCCTCTCAGGATCGATGACTTTGTCAGGGGCCACTGGGTGTTTGGTGATGACTTGTGCAGGATCAACATCTTCCTGGTATTTTCCAGCCGCTCAGCCAGCATCATACTCATGACCGTGGTGGCAATTTATCGCTACTTTAAGGTGAAAAAAGGAGAATACATGTTATATTATTGTCCACACTCTGATAAACCCGAAAATGCTGTTAATGTTTTTAGAACACTTCAGTAGGTCATCTGTTTTACAGCATAATACCAAAACCCTCATCAATGTCAATTGATTAGCTTTCCAGTAGTTTTGAGGCCTTTTTAAAAAAGATAAACATGAAAAACTGAATGCATCAGCAGGTGATGAGTTTATCTGGTGTGATCACATGATAAGTCAAGTATATTTTTATTAATAAAGCCCAAAATCATGAAAATCACACATTTGCTTCACAATCTGTACATCATCTGTCTTTGCGGTGAACTCAAATTTTGAGGCGGCAAAGTCAATGGAAAAACAATACTAAAGGTTTTTTTCACCCAGTGTGCTGCATCTGATGCAAAGACATGCCTCAAGTTGATGTTGTTTCAAGTTGTGGCAGAACTTGCCTGAGAATCATCACATTTTAATGTTTTCTTCAGTATCAAAGTAATCCAGTGATAGTTGTCTGTACATCATTGGCTACACTGCAAACAGGAACTGCTAATAGCTATTGTAAAGGAGACTAGAGTGAAAGCAACACCAGCGGGCTGAGGTGGACAAAACACAGTAAAGAAAGGATCAACATCTGACTGACTTTATTTTAATTTCTTAAAATACGCCTGGATCACCCAGCGACTGATTCTTAGGATTGGCTCGGGACATCTCTTATTGCTAATTTAGACTGTGACTGTGACTCCATAAAATCACACTGGCCTCCAGGAAATGACAATATGACATCAGCTCTTTGACTCATTTTTTCTGTAATTGACGCAAATGATCATCCCTGTCCTCTTGTTCTAGGTGGTCCATCCTCACCACCGGTTCAACCGTTTGACCAAGAGACAGGCTGCATACATGTTAGTGTTTGTCTGGCTGTTGGCCATCAGTCTTTCGGTTCCCATGCTGGCTTACAACCACATCAAAAGCAGTGCCAACAGCACCCGGTGCATATTCTTCACTACTTCTTCATTCACCAATCTGGTAACCATGCGCCGCATCCTGACAGTGCCGTCGTTCATCATCCCACTGGCCATGCTGCTGTTCTGCTCCATCCGGATTTCCAGCTTCCTGAGGCAGCGGCAGATGGGAAAACCTGAAAAGGTGCGCAAGGCGATGAGGGTGTGCAACGCCATCGTCGCCATGTTCATAGTGTGCTTCTTACCGACCACGGTGACGACCATCGGGTTGTGGGTCATCCGCTCGTATCACCCGCAGGACTGTGACACCCTCTACACTTTCATCCGGCTCTCCATTGTGTCTGGGGGGCTGAACTTACTGAACTCGGCCCTGGACCCCATCTTGTACATCTTCTCCAGCTCCATGTTCAAAAAGGCGCTTTGCAGCTCGCTTCCCCGTTTCCTGCGCTGCAGTCAGGTCACAGGAGACGCTGAGATGACTGCATCCTCAACTGAAAGTCAGTCGACCACCCAGCAGGAACCGAAATCCATGAGGGCTGACAGAGGGAATGAAGCCATGTAATAAGCTTTTCTTCTATGACTATGACTGGATCATGCAGCACTCTGAAAAATCCTGTTTTAATGTCTTTGATTTTTGTAGTATTTTGCACTGAATTGTCTGCTTGTTTTGTGTGTTTTATTAGCTGTTTTTATGCTGTTGAAGCTTTGTTGTACATAACACATTAGATTTTCAGTTATCATCATTTATTAAATCCAAACTCAGTTATGCTTGTAAATATCCTTCAAACTTCTGTGGTTGAACAAATTACAGATAGGTGTTTTAATTATATCTATATATTGAACCTTTAAAACTTTGAATTGCCTTCAAAAAGTTTAGATATTTAGAAAAAATACACATTATGTGGCAGTGTCACAGTTCCACAGCTGCAGTGAAGGAGGGTGAAATCATTTATCCAGGAGTTGCTGCAGTGCTCACCAACAACCACCAGGTGGCACATGTGAGCAGTCCAGATGCGGTCTGTTTGTCTCTCTGTAGGGTAGTCAATACAAGCTCGGCAAGCAGACACAACAGGGGAACATAGAAATGTCATGAAAGTATTTGGGAATTAAACATAATACTTACATATATTTTCTGCCAGGCCTGTACAGTATACTTACATGTTACACAGTTTTAATTTCAGAATGGACATTTGTGTAATTATATCAAAACCAACCATCCATCCACACAGTTTAGACCTCAATATATGAAACATGGAAATTTGTCTCCCCCGATATTTGTAATTGACTGGACATCAGATTCTTTTGTTCTCCTCAGTATT
This sequence comes from Thunnus maccoyii, assembly GCF_910596095.1. Lineage (NCBI taxonomy): Eukaryota > Metazoa > Chordata > Actinopteri > Scombriformes > Scombridae > Thunnus > Thunnus maccoyii. Next base: position 2,328,499 of record NC_056552.1, read on the forward strand.
CAGAGTTAAACTGACTCCAAAACACGTTGGATGTGTATTATTCACAGAAAACCTGCTTTGTCTCGTTTGTGTTGATGTTCAGCAACAGTGAAAAACAGCTGTGAGCGCGGTGCCAAAACTTTGGGTCCATCCTGTAGGTCCTGTGGGCTGCCACTGCTTCAGCATTTTGAGCATATCCCCTCATATTTTTGCTCCTTAAAACTGGTATTTTAATGTAACAGCATAACTTAATGTGGAGTGTCGGAGGGAGGGGGAGAAATATGGTGCTGCACATAACAAGACGCATACAGGCCATGGATGTATTTTAAGATCAATAAAATTATTTTTAAAGTGAGTGGAGCAGTTACTGCAGCTGTCACTAGTGTTTATAACCACAAGTGTGTCTTTAAATTGAGAGTGATGTCTTTGATTTTTGTAGTATTTTGCACCGAATTGTCTGCTTGTATTGTATTTTTTAGGTTTTTTTATACTGTTGAAGCTTTGTTTTACGTCTGTGAACTTTGTAAGCACATTAGATTTTCAATTATCATAATTTCTTAGATCCAAACTCAGTTATGTATGCAAATATACTTCAAACTTCTGTGGTTGAAGAGATTACAGATGTGTGTTTTAATTATACGTATTTATCGAACCTTCAAAAGGTTGATTGCCCTCAAAAAAGTTTGGAAATTTAGAAAAATACACATAGATTTGCTGTGCATCATCTTAGACAAAAGTGTGACAAAAGTGATGTAAATTAATTTGTAAATATGTCTATATAGATATCTATATATTGAGTCATGGATGTACAGAGAACTATCACTGGATTACTTTGATAAAAAATGTTCTGATTCTCTGTCAAGTTCTGCAGCCTCTTTTTTCTCTGATTTTTATATGGATTTTTTGAGGTTTAAGCAATGGATATCAGGGATAATGATATCCTCAGGAAGTGTGGGTCACACCAAATGATATCAGTATGTGTTTCATGTCTGTGTGGTATGATCTGAGTTATGACTGTAAGAAGAAGGATGATTTTTGACCCAAATTCATCTCAGTGTCTTTGCCTCACCTTCAACTCTCCAGCGCCCCCCTGGGGAGGCTGTTGGTAGTTACAGTGTTGGGAAAGGTGGGGGGCTGACTTTTTGTTAAACTTCCTGGAGTAAATTTCTTTTAGTAAAATGCATAGATCGCTATCTTCAAAATCTCTTCTGTTAAAAGATAAACTTCACAGGCTTAAGAACTATTTGTTGTTTCAGTAGTTAATCAGTACCTAATAACTAACCCTGGCACTGTGTCACAATTTGGTGACATCTTCAAATGTCTTCTCAAAAGGCATTTGAGTACATATTCGCTAGGTTGCCATCCAAATGTACTGCAAAATTTCCAGAATATCGGCAAAAGAAAACTTAAAGATTCAGTGTGTAGAATTTAGTGGCATCTAATCATTGTCTTTTCGTTACCTTAGAATGAGCCCTTTATATCTACAAAGGGAGTGGGTCCTCTTCCACGTAACCCACCATGTTTTTACAGTAGCCCAAAACGGACAAACCAAAGGCTGTATTCAGACCAAATCAGGCATTGCGGCCCACCACCTCAGGGTTGAGCAGAGATGTGTGGGAGTGTGGGCCTGTTTGTGCTCTAGAACGTAACCGCTGTGAATCAATTAGAAAATAACGTTTTATTGATCTGATTCACTGACTTTCTATCTACCACAGCCCCTCTCTTCATTCACTCTCTAGCTCACTTTACCTCAACTGCTCTTTCTCTTTCTTGCTGGTGTTCTCAGCTCTCTCTCTCTCTCTCTATCTTTTTGTCTCTTGTCTTTTTTAAAATGAGTTTTTCAGCTCTGATCAGTCTTATAGCCGGCTATGATTGGCCACCACTGCGTGACGTCGGGTTGAAGAGGACACAACGAGATGCTGTCATTAAAAGGTTGGCAGTTAAAGCTCAAACAATGGAAAACCATGTGGAAAACATGATGGAAATATGACATTTCTATTTGTTTCATGTATTCATTTAAGGAATGTTTCAGTCTCCTCATCGCTCCACACAGATCTGATGTTTTCAGCTCTTGAGTGACGTTTAAGTCACATGCTTCATGTACTTCATCATTTATTTACTAAATCTGTTTGTATTGCACTTTGTCACATGTTGCTTTTATCAATACAGCAACTTTTCCAGCTCAGCCAAGTGTAAAAACTCTTTTACAATATTTTGAGGTTTCTTCGAATTTTCAGCGTTTCCACTCAGGTTTCATTATGTGTAAACTGAAAAAGCAAACACACCTAATGTCCATCTTGTCGCCTTGATGGAGTGTACATAACAATTATGCCCCCTGACCGCACACACATAATCAATATAAAAACAGTCCATGGACCAAAAAAAGTTGGGAACCCCTGGTTTACACAATCACACTCTGGGGACTCTCCTTTCTTTTGGGGACAAAACTCAAGTCCTCATAATGTAAATCATTCAATTTTAGGGTGCAGACTGGGTTTAAGGGTAAGGTAAGGTTATGGTAAGTCTCCAGGAAATGAATGTAAGTCAATGTAATGTCCTCTAAGTAATGGAAACTGTATGTGACTGTGTGTGTTGGTGTGTGTGACCCGCCCCTCTCCTGTTGCTTCTCACACACGTGCTTCAAGCTTTCCGCAACATTTATAATGGTGGAACCTCAAACCACGCTGCTCATTTCAGAAGGTGATGTTGATGCTGACAGTGAAGCCACAGAGTAGAACTGTCAACACAAGACGTTCACCACCTCCGCCCTGGTGGAAATTCTGCTCTGTATCTACATGGTGAGAGTTCTCAATTTGTTCTGGTGCTCTGTTGCTTCACCTGTTGCTTCCTTTTTCCTTGTTTTTTTTTTTTTTTTTGTGTGACCAAATTTTTATTGGATGTTTTTGTTCTGGTGTGATGAACAGACAGAAAGTTGTAACATAATAATATATATACAGTACCAGTCAAACGTTCGGACACACTTGAGGTGTGTCCAAACATATGTCTGGTACTGTAAATATATACCTTTAAAAATGGTAACAAATATATATTAATGAATGTTGTTACTTCTAGGGGTGGGAATCTGTGGGGATATCATGATTCCGTTCAGAGTTGATTGTCAGTTGATTAATAGAAAGCAGGGCACTATTTTTAGGCTCTTACTGCAGTTCACTCTGTGCCAAACCACTGACTCGTGTGCTTTGTCTACTGATTTGTAATTTGAATGCATTCAATTGATCGCCCTACCAGAATTGTAAAGTTCTGCATTGTGTGTTGGTCAGCCAAACTCATTTGTTAGTGCTGGTGTTTGCAGCTCCAGTAAAGTCAGTCTCTGGGTGATAGTGTACCAAGAGTTCACGAAAAAGTGTGGTTGAGCTACATGCTCTTCTTCAAACCCAGTCTCAGTCTGAGGTCAGATGTAATGATTCACACAGTTGCAACTTGTATGGTGCAACCACACTCCCTGTACAATGTCACAATGGTGTTAAACAGTAAACTTAACAAAGTTTAGAGAGGACTGCTGCCAGAATACATTATGCACAGCTGTGTCATAACCTCTTAACCAGAGAGCACACTGTTGGTACATTGATAATTTAATTTGTTTAACACGTTGTTTAGCATGTTAACATACAGGGTCCTTTGCACATACAATGTACCTTAATGCACCATCAGACTGTTTCACAGTGACAGACCACAAATTATATTTACATTTATATCTAATTCTGTATTTTTATCTTGTAAAAGTCGTATGCATTGTGCTTATAGTTGAAATTCTCGTAGTTTTATATAATTAATTCTTCTTCTTTAATTCATGTGCGGTTGTACAGTGCATTGACATGCAGTATGTTGTTTCATTTTTGCCAACAGGAACAAGAACTGTCCACAGATGTCATGGCTGCTCTGGGTCGACCTTTCACCTTAGGAGCGTTGTACAATGGTCTGAGAGATAAACTGATCCCAGGTAAATCTTTATTTATTGTTTTGGTTTATTTATTTTTATTTATTTACATACGAAACCAAACTGGAGGCCAGTTTTCTGGGTGGGCTGATTAAAGTTGGAGGATCTGCCAAGTACCTGAATGATAAGAAGAAATTCAAGAATCAGAGCAGAGTTACATTTCAGTACAAAGCTACCACCAACTTCAAACAGTTGCCGATGACTCAACTTGCAAACCTGAATGAACAACAGAAAGATATTATTGAGAAGAGCTCGGCAACACATGTGGTCACTGGCATCCTTTATGGAGCAAATGCTTTCTTTGTGTTTGACAGTGAGAAGTTAGAAGCAAGCAGCGTTCAGGACATGCAATGCAGCATGGAAGCTGTGATAAAAAAGATTCCTTCATTTAATTTTGAGGGCAAAGCTGACATCAAGCTGACTAAGGAAGAAAAGGCCCTGACTGAGAAATTCTCTTGCAAATTCTACGGGGACATCATCTTCGAAAGCAACCCTGCAACGTTTGAAGGTGCAGTCAAGACATACGTGCTACTTCCAAAGCTACTGGGGGAAAATGTAGAGAATGGTGTCCCTCTGAAGGTCTGGATGATGCCGTTGAAGAATTTGGATCCCACAGCTGCTGAGGTGAAGAATGGATTCAGTGTTGGACTTGTGAGAAAGGCTCAGAATGCTCTGGAAGACCTGCATCCTCTGGAAAAAGGATGCAACGATTTCCTGGAGGAAAAGGTGGTAAATGATTTTCCGAAGATTCGAGAAAAGTGGCACATTTTCCAGACACTCTGTGTCTATTTCAGATCCATACTCCAAGAGACCATGGAAAAGAAACTTCCCTTGATCCGGGCAGGTGAAGAAGATGAGAGCAAACTGCAGAAAATCATTGAAGACAGAGATAAATCGCCATTCAGTCATGAAAAACTAACCAAGTGGATGGATGATAACGAGAGACAAATCAACATCATCAGGTCCTGTGTGGAGATGATGGAGGGAATAAAGATCATCCCAAATCAGTCAGAGTTGGATGAAGTGGTTTTTGCTCCAGGTATTGAGGATGTTCTGTGCTCTGAAACTACTGACCCCTACCCTCAGGCAATGGCCGACTACTTGGATTCCTTTAAATCACAAGGTGCTAAGGGTGTCACTCCACCAACACAGGAGCAGTGGTACTACTCAGATCAGGTATTAAGCAAAATGAGAGAAAAAGCAAAAGCAGTCCATGATGTTGCCAAAGTTCTGAAGAACAATAGCAGATTCTGTTTCCTCATAGCAGCCATTATAAATCAGAAAATGACTTGTAATCATGGTCACGTCTTGCTCTCTCCATCAGACACCTGTGATCTCACACTGGATCCAGACACAGCAAACATTGAACTCACTCTGTGTGAGGACAACAAGAAGGCGACATGGAGCAAAGCAGTCGTATCCTGGTCTCCCACAGAGATTTGATTACTTTCATCAGGTTATGTGCAGAGAGGAGCTCACTGTGCGCTGTTACTGGGAGGTGGAGTGGAGTGTTGGCAAAAGTGAAGATGTGGCTGTGGGTGTTAGCTACAAAGGAATGTTTTGGGAAGGAAAAGATGACCAGTGCAGGCTTTGAGGGTGCATCATGTCATGGTGTTTTGGCCACAAGTGGTGGAACATTTCTGTTCATCATTTTGTGACTTGATGTGATGTGAAGCAACATCCTGTTGCATGTTTTCATCTGAAGTTTGGGGAAACATGTAGAAACAGGAAACCCTCAATAGTTAAAGCCTAATTACCGTGGTTAGCAGAGGTTATATGGCAAGCCGTTTTAATATTTAATGGAACCACACTCCTATCTTTAATTACATTTTAGATATCCAGAATAGTATTTCTCCTAATCAAAATTGTATTCTCACTAATCAGAATGGTAATTAAAGCTATCCACAATAACGTTCTTACTAGTAGAAATTGTATGTCAATATATCTATAACTATTATTATTATTATTATTATTATATAAGCTACTATGACATTGTGACAATGTGAAACCTGTCTATAGCACGTAACATTACAAGTATTTAACCATGTATTAAGACAAAAGTTAGCAGCCAACATTACTGATATTTTACATTTTAGCTGAATGTTAGCCTTTATGATGACTAAAGTTAGCAGGTAGCATTGCTGTACTATTAGGGTATACTAAAATTGCCACAGTGAACAAAAGCTAACTAAACAAAGCTGAAATTCTGTCACAGACTCCTGCTTTTTGAGACTGTTCATCACTTATTCTCTGTGACGGTGGTCACTTTAGTTTGAGCAACAGTGGCTTTACGTTGACTTGTATGATGACTATGATTACCAGCAATCTTTCTTGAAGTTTTTACAACTTTTCAAGCCTTAAAGTGTAACTTCACCCCCAGGTCTGAGCCTAAGTGCATAATTTTGAAAAATATTAAAAACTGGGCAAGCGGCTGAGAGGGGGAGAGGTTAGGAAAGGTGGTAGTGTGGCTAAATGAGGCAGGAGAGCAGGAGTTGTTCAGCGACACATAATTATAATAATAATAAGAAGAAGACAAACCATGCAACAACATTAAAACGGGCCAGAAGTCATTTCCCATTTCGTCCAGTAGCTCTTTAACTCTCCAACTGTCTGTTCGTGCAGTTATCAGCTGGTAAATTGTTGTTTCAAAATGTTAAATTGCAGTGTAACTGGAGTCGTTACTGGACCTGTCTGACAGCAGGCGGAGCTGCTCCAGAAGGGGACAGTTTCAGCTGACAGACAGAACAGATAGTTTCTGGTTACACCGTGATTGCAGGGCAAGATATAAGGAAGATGTCTGTTGTTTTTGTGGCTGCCAGCAGTGTTTCCTCCTGCAGACATTCACAGATGGAGAGATTTTCTCCAGCAGGCCAGCACTCCTGTTAGCTGCTGAAGCTAAAACTGTCTTGATCAGTATATATTTGAAAATAAGCGCAGGGCTGGGGGAGATGGGCGTTAACACTCTACCATTTATATACATTTCATGACGTAGAGAACTCCCAAACAGTTGACTCTACGACAGCATTGGCCAAGCCTCTTCAGGGGCCAATTTTAAACAGCAGATGACAGGTTAAGCCATTTTCAACCCACGAAGTGCCAGTTTTTATCAATTTGGTATCAGTGCCAATAATAACACCAGCATTAGTGTGTTTCATTACAGTACAGTCATATAATTAAGTTTACTGCTCAAAAATCAGTTTAGTGTGCAGTACCTCTTTAATTTGACAAAGTAAATAAGTAATGTTACAACACTTGTTCATTTTATCTTAACATTAGCTTTTAATGGATAAAGGTAGCATCTAACCGATAGGCTGGCTTCTATCAGCTAACGTTACTAACACGGTACTATAACGTTAGCCTGTACATCGACCAAAGTTAACAGCTAACATTGATGTTTATTCATTTGGCAGATGCTTTTGTCCAATGATGATGTACAAATGAGGTACACTCCAAACTACAGTCAATCAAGGAGAAGCCTCTACACTAGCAGAAATTATTTTATGAGAGAGATCCTAAGAGGGATGGAGAGACGGAGAAAGACCATATTAAGTGAGTAATCTTGGAAGAGGTAGGTCTTTGTCTTGGTTTTTGAGGACAAAGGGGGAATGTGCCTGCTGACATAATGGAGTTCAGCACCTTGTTTCATCACCAAGGGACCAAACTGGAGAAGAGTTTGGATTGAGATTTTCTCCCTCACAGTGACAGAAGGACTAGTTGTCACTTGATCGTATGGAACAAGAAGGTGCATTAAGCTGAAGGAGCTCAGGTAGGTGGGTGTTGTGCTAGTTGGAGCTTTAGTGACTTGAATTTAATGTGAGGAGCAACAAGGAGCGAGTGGAGAGTCATGAAAAGTGGAGTGACATGAATTGTTTTTGGCTAGTTAAAGACCAGACATACTAACATCATTGATAGTTTTCATTTGACCTAAATGTCCTGTTGGTTTAAGTTAGCAGTGACCATTGCTGATATTTTACATTTGAGCTAAATAGTGGTCTTAATATGGCTAAAATTAGGAACTAATGTTACAGATATTTTATATTTTAGCTGAATGTTAGCCCTCATATGGCTAAAGTTATCAGCTAATTAGCAAGTAATGTTGCCAATATTTTACAGTTCACCTGACAGTTTCATGATGGCTACAGTTAGCAGCTAATGATACAGATATTTCACATTTTAGCCTAATGTTAGTTTTCATGATGGCTAAAGTTAGGAGCTAATGATACAGATATTTCACATTTTAGCTGAATGTTAGCTTTCATGATGGCTAAAGTTAGGAGCTAATGTAACAGATATTTTACAGTTTAGCTGAATGTTAGGCTGTATGATGGCTACAGTTAGCAGCTTATATTACAGATATTTTACATTTTTAGCTGAATGTTGGCTTTTGTGATGCAGCTAAATTTATTGACATTTAATCACTTTCTCTTTACCTTAGCCTCTATAATGACCAAGACATTGTAGCATTGCATTATGGTTTTTTGGGGGGGGGGGGTTGGGTTTTTTAAGACAAACAAGTTCCAGTTATTAACAAGTTATGCCGGCCTTACACCAAAAGACGTTTCAAACAATTTCACTGTTGCAGACAAATTTCCAATGTCAGAATAAAATCACAAAAGTTTGTGGCATGTTACCATCATCTTGATCGTTTGGTGTAAGGTGCTCATTAGTTGTGCTTAGTGTGCTAAAAATAGTACTTCACCCAAATGTCAAATGTCTTGAGAAATGGACTTCACCCAGGATTTCTGATCATACACGTTATAATGTCATAAAGTGTGGTAACTGCTTAATGTGCAGGGGTGATGAAAGTCAACAACACAGGAACATCCGCTTGTGAGAGACATAAATTCACAGACCAAGGTCATACATCACTTTATTTCCTCCTCCAATGTGTTATGAATGACACACAGCTGACTGGTGAGTTCTGGATATTTACTGTATTAAACTGTATTAGTAAACTTATAAATAGTTTTATTTCTATTGGATTTCATTTACACATAATCCATTATTTATATATAATTATATTTAACCTTGTTATACGTGAGTCATGACAAATTACTTTTTTTAATAGGAAACTTTTTGTGCAACATGCCAAAGCACATATGGGGGAAAGATTCATACATTTTTAGTTTATAAATACATTTTCAAATGCTTTTTTTCACAGCATTAGTTTAGCTGGTGTAGTAAAATACTATTTTCTTGCACTATTTTCTACTGTTAACTTTGGAAAATAGTAGATAGAGTAGACTAGACTTTGACTGCTGTACTGCTGATATTTTCAAGTTTATTTGTGATAAAGTAGGTGTTTCTCATATATATTTACAGTTATATTTTCTTGGAATCTGGATTTTGAAATCCAAAATGTCCAAATGTAGAGTGTCTTTAAAACTTTAAATTAAAAAAATACCATATGTCATTCTGATAACCAACTTTTATTAATACTCTAAAGATACTTGAGCAATATGCTCTTGTGTCACATCGCTGCAGAAAAGTGGAACTGGTTCATGTACAAATGCAAATGTTCTCTCTGTTTTTCTCTTTCACATAGATTACATTCTAAAGAAATAAGGAAGACGGTTGAAAAGGGGAAGAGGCAAATTCATAAAGTCAGTCACCTGACCCACAGCTGTATTTAATAGAAGCACCTAAACATAATCTCTTTTTTAGATTGTCTTTCCAAAATTTTCCACCAAATTGATTCGTCTGATTTGATAAGACTAAAGTTAATAACACAATTTTAAGATTTAATTTGTCAAAATAATATCAGAGTATAACGAAAAACATGTTAAACTTAACAACTCCGATCCCCGGTGGTGGAGGCAGCAATGGCAGTGGATGCCAACCAGTCAGTATTCTACTGGGGGTCGTGATCCTGCTTCCCATCCCCACCATCATACTGGGGCTGCTGGGAAACATAGTTGCTCTGTGGATCTTTTGCTTTAAACTGAAGGCCTGGAACCCCAACAACCTGTTCCTCTTCAACCTGGTTATCGCCGACTTCCTGGTTCTCATGAGTCTTCCTCTCAGGATCGATGACTTTCTCAGGAGCCACTGGGTGTTTGGTGATGGCTTGTGCAGTATCAGCCTCTTCCTGATGTTTTCCAACCGCTCAGCCAGCATGGCGCTCATGACCGTGTTGGCAATTTACCGCTACTTTAAGGTGAGAAAAGGAGAATACACATTGTATTATTGACCACATTCTGATAAACCCAAAAATACTGTTAATATATTTGTAACACTTCAGTAAGTCATCTATTTTACATTATACTATACTAATACTAAAACCCTCATCAATGTTGATTGATTGGCTTTCCAGTAGTTTTGAGGTCTTTTTTAAAAAATAAACATGAAACTGAATGCACCAACAGGTGATGAGTTTATCCAATGTGATCACGATAAGTCAAGTACACTCTGATTTATATAGCCCAAAATCATAAATCACAAATTTGCTTTACAATCTGTACATCATCTGTCCTCACTGTGAACTCAGAAAGAACACAAAGCTAATTTTGAGGCGGCAAAGTCAATGGGAAAATAATGCTAAAGGTATTGTTCACCAAGTGTGCTGCAACTGATGCAAAGACATGCTTCAACAAGTTGATATTGTTTCAAGTTGTGGCAGAACTTGCCTGAGAATCATCACATTTTAATGTTTTCTTCAGTATCAAAGTAATCGAGTGATAGTTGTCTGTACATCATTGGCTACACTGCAAACAGGAACTGCTAATAGCTATTGTAAAGGAGACTAGAGTGAAAGCAACATCAGCAGGCTGAGGTGAAACAAACAGTAAAGAAAGGATCAACATCGGATTGACTTTATTTTAATCCTTTAAAATACACCTGGATCACCCAGCAACTGATTCTTAGGATTGGCTCGGGACATCTCTAATGCTCATTTAGACTGTGATTGTGACTCAATAAAATCACACTGGCCTCCAGGAAATGACAATATGACATCAGTTCTTTGACACCTTTTTTCTGTAGTCGAGGCAAAATGATCATCTCTGTCCTCTTGTTCCAGGTGGTCCATCCTCACCACTGGTTCAGCCTTATGACCAAGAGACAGGCTGCGTACATGTTAGTGTTTGTCTGGCTGTTGGTCATCAGTCTTTGGGTTCCCATACTGACGAACAACCACACTGAGGTCAGAGGCAACAGGACCCGGTGCTTATACTTCACTTGTTCTTCACACTTCATCCTGGTCGCCATGCACCGCATCCTGACAGTGCTGGAGTTTATCATCCCGATGGCCATTCTGCTGTTCTGCACCATCCGGATTTCCAGCTTCCTGAGGGAGCGGCAGATGGGAAAACCTGAAAAGGTGCGCAAGGCAATGCGGGTGTGTACCGCTATCGTTGTTGTGTTCATGGTGTGCTTCTTTCCCAACATGTTGACGACCATCGGGATGTGGGTCATCCACTCGTACTGCATGGAGGACTGTGCCACCTTCAAAATTTTAACCAAGCTCACCTTCGTGGCTTTGGGGCTGAACTTCCTGAACTCGGCTCTGGACCCCATCGTGTACGTCTTCTCCAGCTCCATGTTCAGGAAAGCGCTCTGCAGCTCGCTTCCCCACTTCCTGCGCTGCGGTCAGGACACAGGCGACGCAGAGAAGACTGCATCCTCAACTGAAAGTCAATCAACCACCCAGCAGCAACTGTAATCCATGAGGGCTGACAGAGGAAATGAAGCCATGTAATAAGCTTTTCTTCAGTAACAATGACTGGATAATGCAGTAAAAATCCGTTATGTAGTATTTTGCGCTGAATTGTCTGTTTGTTGTGTGTGTTTTATCAATATTTTTTATACTGTTGAAGCTTTGTTTTACATCTGTGAACTTTGTAAACACATTAGATATTCAGTTATAATCTCTTCTTAAATGCAAACTAAGTTATCCTTGTAAATATACGTCAAACTTACCTGGTTAAACAAATTACAGATGTGTGTTTATATTATATGTATTTATTGAACCTTTAAAATTTTAAACTGCCCTCAAAACACTTCGGAAATCTAGACAAATACACATGAAGTGGCAGTGTCACATAAATATTTTGATTCAGATCTTGCTCTAGCACTTGATTGAAGCTATAAGATTTTTTTTTAAAGTTTTTTTTATCTGAACTGGAACTAGAAAGGTCAGTTAGTTTGAGCTGTGAGTCCTGCAGAGTTTCAGAGGTAAAATGAGTCCAGGTTTACTGAGAGAATGGCAGAGGAAGCTGCAGTGAGGCATTTATCACTGACCAGCCTGAACGTCTCTTTCAATACATGTCAGTTAAATGATCCTGTACTCATTAGTTCATAATAGATGATGATGGATAATGTGCACCATCTAGTGGACAGATATTAGAAATACATCAACGGATCTGTGATTTTTCTGTCTCAGGCTTGGTTTCTGGTAGAGTAAATTAATAGAAAATTGGCAATAATGATAAAAAATTGCTGTTTGCAGCTTGTCAAATGTCAATATTTAAAGTTTTTCTGTATCACACATGATAGTAAACCGAAGTTATTTGGTTTTTGGACTGTTGATTTGACAAACCAAGACTTTTGAATAAGTCACCTTGTGCTCTAGGAAAGTATAACAGGCATTCTTATTACATATATATATTATATATTTCTTATAAATATATAAATATACTGTTTACTGGCCTCCCAAAAGAAAAAAAACACTGAGAGACTTCAGCTCATTCAAAACCATGCAGCTCAGCTATAAACCAGAGGAGAGAGGTGCTACACAGTGTACACATTAATCCAGTTTTAGCTTCATTGCACTGGCTCCTCCTTATATACAAAGCCCTTAATGAGCCAGGACCAAGCTACATTGCTAACCCCCTTGTTAACTATTTGCCTTCAAGAATACTGCAATCATCTGCTGCGGGTTTATTGGAGATTCCTAACAACAGCCGAAAGAAAGTTAGGGTTGCAGCCTTTGTCAGTTACAAACCAAAACTATAGAACACACTGCCTATAGATATTAGGGAAGCCAGCTCGCTAAATATTTTTTAAAGAAAGTTAAAAGCTTATCTTCAGTTTAGCATTTGACTAGATTTTCTCTCAGTCTGCTTCACACTTATTCAAAACTGCACTTCTTTTAAAATGTTATATTTTACTTGATTTTATACATTCTATGTATTCAATGTTTTAACACCTCGGTTTTATTTTGTTTTATTATCATTATCATTATCATTATTATTCAGTATGTATTCTTTTTTATGTGTCAGTGGCTTTTATCTTCCATTGTCAGAATAAAAGTTTTGCTAGAGTTGTGGCACGTTCCCATCATCTCAATTGTTTAGTGTAAGGTGCTCATTAGTTGTGCTCACGGACTTCTAAAAATAGTACTTCACCAAAATGTCAAATGTTTTGAGAAATAGATTTCACCCAGTATATCTGATCTTGTACAACTGTCTTCAAGCCTGCTTGATATGCAAGCGTGATAAAAATCGACAACACAGGAACATCCTCCTTTGAGAGACATAAATACACAGACCACAGTTATGCATCGCTTTATTCCGTCCTCCAATGTGATATGAACTTCACACAGCTGACTGGTGAGTTCTGCATATTTACTGTATTTAATGTGTAAACTTACGTATAGTTTTATTTATATTGGATTTCATTTATACATAATCCATAATTTACATTTTATATTATATATATTACATTTATATTTAACCTTGTTATACAAGTTACTTTTTTTAATAGGAAACTTTTTGTGCAACATATCAAAGTACATATGAGGGAGAGATTCATACATTTTTAGTTTGTACATACATTTTCAAATGCTTATTTTCACAGCATTAGTTTAGTTGTTGTAGCAAAATACTATTTTCTTGCACTATTTTCTAATGTTAACTTTGGAAAAAAAGTAGATAGAGTAGACTAGACTTTGACTGTTGTACTGCTGACATTTTCAAGTTTATTTGTGATAAAGTAGGTGTTTCTCATATATATTTACAGTTATATTTTCTTGAAATCTGGATTTTGAAATCCAAAATGTCCAAATGTAGAGTGTCTTTAAAACTTTACATTAAAAAAATACCATATGTCATTCTGAAAACCAACTTTTATTAATACTCTAAAGATACTTGAGCAATATGCTCTTGCGTCTCATTGCTGTGGAAAAGTGGAACTGGTTCATTTAGATATGCAAATGATCTCTCTGTTTTTCTCTTTTACATAGATTACATTCTAAGGAAATAAGGAAGACGGCTGAAAAGGGGAAGAGGCAAATTTATAAAGTCCTTCTTATTCAGTCACCCGACCCACAGCTATATTTAATAGAAGCACCTAAACATAATCTCTTATTTTGATTGTCTTTCCAAAATTTTCCACCAAATTGATTTGTCTGATTTGATTAGACTAAAGTTAATGACACAATTTGAAGATTTAATTTGTCAAAATAATATCAGAGTATAACAAAAACTTCACCATGACCATTTTAAACCCCACAACACCGATCCCTAGTGGTGGAGGCAGTGGCAGCAGCAGCTGCCCACCAGTCGATTTTCAACTGGGGGGTGTGACTCTGTTACCAGTCCTCACTGTCATACTAGGGCTGCTGGGAAACATAGTTGCTCTGTGGATCTTTTGCTTTAAACTGAAGGCCTGGAACCCCAACAACCTGTTCCTCTTCAACCTGGTTATCGCCGACTTCCTGATTCTCATGAGTCTTCCTCTCAGGATCGATGACTTTCTCAGGGGCCACTGGGTGTTTGGTGATGGCTTGTGCAGGATCGACCTCTTCCTGATGTATTCCAACCGCTCAGCCAGCATGGCACTCATGACCGTGGTGGCAATTTACCGCTACTTTAAGGTGAGAAAAGGAGAATACACACTGTATTATTGTCCACATTCTAATAAACCCAAAAATACTGTTAATATTTTTGTAACACTTCAGTAAGTCATCTATATTACAGCATAATACCAAAACTCTCATCAATGTCGATTGATTGGCTTTCCAGTAGTTTTGAGGCCTTTTTAAAAAAAATAAACATGAAACTGAATGCATCAGCAAGTGACGAGTTTATCCAATGTGATCACAATAAGTCAAGTACACTCTTATTTATAAAGCCCAAAATCATAAATCACAAATTTGCTGTACAATCTGTACACCATCTGTCCTCACTGTGAACTCAGAAAGAACACAAAGCTAATTTTGAGGCGGCAAAGTCAATGGGAAAATAATGCTAAAGGTATTGTTCACCAAGTGTGCTGCAACTGATGCAAAGACATGCTTCAACAAGTTGATATTGTTTCAAGTTGTGGCAGAACTTGCCTGAGAATCATCACATTTTAATGTTTTCTTCAGTATCAAAGTAATCCAGCGATAGTTGTCTGTACATCATTGGCTACACTGCAAACAGGAACTGCTAATAGCTATTGTAAAGGAGACTAGAGTGAAAGCAACATCAGCAGGCTGAGGTGAACCAAACACAGTAAAGAAAGGATCAACATCTGATTGACTTTATTTTAATCCATTAAAATACGCCTGGATCACCCAGCAACTGATTCTTAGGATTGGCTCTAATTGCTAATTTAGACTGTGATTGTGACTCAATGAAATCACACTGGCCTCCAGGAAAAGACAATCAGCTCACTGACACATTTTTGCTGTAATTGAGGCAAATGATCATCTCTGTCCTCTTGTTCCAGGTGGTCCATCCTCACCACTGGTTCAACCGTATGACCAAGAGACAGGCTGCATACGTGTTAGTGTTTGTCTGGCTGTTGGCCATCAGTCTTTCGGTTCCCATACTGGCTAACAACCACATCAAAGACAGTGCCAACAGCACCCGGTGCATATTCTTCACTTCTACTTCACTCACCAATCTGGTCACCATGCACCGCATCCTGGCAGTGCTGGAGTTCATCATCCCGATGGCCATGCTGCTGTTCTGCTCCATCCGGATTTCCAGCTTCCTGAGGGAGCGGCAGATGGGGAAACCTGAAAAGGTGCGCAAGGCGATGAGGGTGTGCAACGCCATCGTCGTTGTGTTCATGGTGTGCTTCTTACCGACCACGGTGACGACCATCGGGTTGTGGGTCATCTGCTCGTATCACTCCCTTGACTGCACCACCCTCTACACGTTCATCCGGCTCACCATTGTGTCTTTGGGGCTGAACTTCCTAAACTCGGCTCTGGACCCGATCTTGTACATCTTCTCCAGCTCCATGTTCAAGAAGGCGCTCTGCAGCTCGCTTCCCCGTTTCCTGCGCTGTGGTCAGGACGCAGGCGACGCAGAGAAGACTGCAAAGTCAGTCGACTACCCAGCAGGAACTGAAATCCATGAGGGCTGACAGAGGGAATGAAGCCATGTAATAAGCTTTTCTTCTATGACTATGACTGGATCATGCAGCACTCTGAAAAATCCTGTTTTAATGTCTTTGATTTTTGTAGTATTTTGCACTGAATTGTCTGCTTGTTTTCATCCTGTAGATCCTGTGGGCTGCCACTGCTTCAGCATTTTGAGCATAGCCCCTCATATTTTTGCTCCTTAAAACTGGTATTTTAATGTAACAGCAGAATTTAATGTGGAGTGTCGGAGGGAGGGGGAGAAATATGGTGCTGCACATAACAAGACGCATACAGGCCATGGATGTATTTTAAGATCAATAAAATTATTTTTAAGTAAGTGGAGCAGTTTCTGCAGCTGTCACTAGTGTTTATAACCATAAGTGTGTCTTTAAATTGAGAGCGATGTGCGCACCAGATTGGTCAGGATCTGTCAATAAACGGCCTCAACTTTACATCAACTTTGTGTTCACTGTTTGCCATACTAGTCAGTTACACCTAGAGGGGGCAGAACAGACATGATTAGATTATTAATACTGAAGCATCAGTGTGTAAGCAGCATGTTACTGTGGTAGCTGCTGGAACTGGAGCTAGTTTCAACTACAGTAAGCTAGTTTAGTCCAGTGGTTCCCAACCCAGGGGTTGGGCACTCCAAGCTACAAGCTTAGGAGCTAATGTTACAGATATTTTACATTTTAGCTGAATGTTAGTCTGTATGATGGCTGATGAGAGACAGAGTCTTGGACTTCGGGATATCTGATCTTGCATAACTGTCTTCATGCCTGCTTGACATGCAAACATGATAAAAATCAACAACACAGGAACATCCTCTGTGAGAAACATAAATTCACAGACCAAGGTTAAACATCACTTTATTCCCTCCTCCAATGTGAAATGGATGACACACAGCTAACTGGTGAGTTCTGTATATTTACTGTAATAAATGCTAAACTTACATATAGTTTTATTTCTATTGGATTACATTTATACATAATCCATTATTTTATAATTTTTATTTATTACTTTTTTTAATAGGAAACTTTTTGTGCAACATGCCAAAGTACATATGGGGGAAAGATTCATACATTTTTAGTTTAAAGCGGAACTGGTTCATATAGAAATGCAAATGTTCTCTCTGTTTTTCTTTTACATAGATTACATTCTAAAGAAATAAGGAAGACGGTTGAAAAGGGGAAGAGGCAAATTCATAAAGTCAGTCACCTGACCCACAGCTGTATTTAACAGAAGCACCTAAACATAATCTCTTTTTTAGATTGTCTTTCCAAAATTTTCCACCAAATTGATTTGTCTGATTTGATAAGACTAAAGTTAATAACACAATTTTAAGATTTAATTTTTCAAAATGATAGAGTATAACGAAAACTTCACCATGACCATTTTAAACCTAACAACTCTGATCCCCGGTGGTGGAGGCAGCAACGGTGATGGATGCCCACCAGTCAGTATTCTACTGGAGGGTGTGATCCTGCTTCCCATCTTCACCATCATACTGGGGTTGCTGGGAAGCATTGTTGCACTGTGGATCTTTTGCTTTAAACTTTAAGGTGAGAAAAGGAGAATACGCATTGTATTATTGTCCACATTCTAATAAACCCAAAAATACTGTTAATATTTTTGTAACACTTCAGTAAGTCATCTATGTTACAGCATAATACCAAAACTCTCACCAATGTCGATTGATTGGCTTTCCAGTAGTTTTGAGGCCTTTTTAAAAAAAATAAACATGAACAACTGAATGCACCAACAAGAGATGAGTTTATCCGGTGTGATCACATGATAAGTCGAGTACACTCTTATTTATAAAGCCCAAAATCATAAATCACAAATTTGCTGTACAACCTGTACATCATCTGTCCTTACTGTGAATTCAGAAAGAACACAAAGCAAATTTTGAAGTGGCAAAGTCAATGGGAAAACAATGCTAAAGGTTTTTTTTCACCAAGTGTGCTGCAACTGATGCAAAGACATGCCTCAACAAGTTGATATTGTTTCAAGTTGTGGCAGAACTTGCCTGAGAATCATCACATTTTAATGTTTTCTTCAGTATCAAAGTAATCCAGTGATAGTTGTCTGTACATCATTGGCTACACTGCAAACAGGAACTGCTAATAGCTATTGTAAAGGAGACTAGAGTGAAAGCAACAGCAGCAGGCTGAGGTGAACCAAACACAGTAAAGAAAGGATCAACATCGGATTGACTTTATTATAATCCTTTAAAATATGCCTGAATTGCCCAGTGACAGATTCTTAGGATTGGCTCGGGACATCTGTAATTGCTAATTTAGACTGATGTGACTCAATAAAATCACACTGGCCTCCAGGAAAGAAAAGAAAGCTAAAAGCTTATCTTCAGTTTAGCCTTTGACTAGATTTTCTCTCAGTCTGCTTCACACTTTCAAAACTGCACTTCTTTTAAAATGTTATACTTTATTTGATTTTATACATTCTACATATTCTATGTTTTAACACCTCGTTTTTATTTTGTTTTATTATTATTATCATTATCATTATTATTCAGTATGCATTCTTTTTTATGTGTCAGTGGCTTTTATCTTCCATTGTCAGAATAAAATCAAAAGTTTTGCTAGAGTTGTGGCACGTTCCCATCATCTCAATTGTTTAGTGTAAGGTGCTCATTAGTTGTGCTCAGTGACTTCTAAAAATAGTACTTCACCGAAATGTCAAATGTTTCGAGGAATAGATTTCACCCAGTATATCTGATCTTGCACAACTGTCTTCAAGCCTGCTTGATATGCAAGCGTGATAAAAATCGACAACACAGGAACATCCTCCTTTGAGAGACATAAATACACAGACCACAGTTATGCATCACTTTATTCCGTCCTCCAATGTGATATGAACTACACACAGCTGACTGGTGAGTTCTGCATATTTACTGTATTTAATGTGTAAACTTACATATAGTTTTATTTATATTGGATTTCATTTATACATAATCCATAATTTACATTTTTTATTATATATATTACATTTATATTTAACCTTGTTATACAAGTTACTTTTTTAATAGGAAACTTTTTGTGCAACATGTCAAAGTACATATCATGAAAAGATTCATACATTTTTAGTTTATACATACATCGTCAAATGCTTATTTTCACAGCATTAGCTTAGTTGTTGTAGTAAAATACTATTTTCTTGCACTGTTTTCTAATGTTAATTTGGAAAAAAAGTAAAGACTAGACTTAGACTGTTGTATGAAATTTTCAAGTTTATTTGTTATAAAATATTTTTCTCTTATATGTTTACAGTTACATTTTCTTGGAATCTGGATTTGAAATCCAAAATGGCCAATTGTAGAGCATCTTGAAAACTTGTGTCATTCTAATACAACTTACATTAAGTCTTTACTGATCTAGTTTGCTATTTAATGTTTTGATAAAATGTTTTTTATTATTACTTATTTTAATATTTGTAATATATTAAAATGCTTTTCAAATACTTTCAAATATGCTCTTGTGTCACATCGCTGGCACAAATTTACCACAGAATGTCTTTTCATCTGTAGAAAAGTTGAACTGAGTTATGTACAAGCACAAATGTTCTCTCTGTTTTTCTCTTTAACTCAGATGTCATTCTAAAGAATAAGGAAGAGGGTTGAAAAGGGGAAGTGGCAAATTCATAAAGTAACAGCTGTTTTCGTCATTCTTATTCAGTCACCTGACCCACAACTGTTTTTAATAGAAGCACCTGAAAATAATTTCTTTTTTAGATTGTCTTTCCAAAATTTCCCACCAAATTTCCACCAATTTTCTCTATTTTGTTTAGACCAATTAATAACACAATTTTAAGATTTAATTTGTCAAAATGATATCTAAAGATAACAAAAACTTCACCATGACCATGTCAAATTTCACAACTCCAATTCCTGGTGATGGAGGCTGCGGCGGAGGTGGCTGCCCACCAGTCCGTAGTGAACTGGAGGGTGCCATCCTACCCCCTGTTATCACCATCGACGTCATACTGGGGCTGCTGGGAAACATAGTTGCTCTTTGGATATTTTGCTTTAAACTGAAGGCCTGGAACCCCAACAACCAGTTCCTCTTCAACCTGGTTTATCGTAGACTTCCTGGCTCTCGAGAGTCTTCCTCTCAGAATCGATGTCTTTCTCAGAGGCCACTGGGTGTTTGTTGATGGTTTGGGCAGGATCAACCTCTTCCTGATGTTTTCCAACCACTCAGCCAGCATTGCACTCATGACCGTGGTGGCAATTTACCGCTACTTTAAGGTGAGGAAAGAAGTATACACATTATATTATTGTCCACACTCTGATAAACCTGAAAATGCTGTTAACATTTTTTCACACTGAGCACTTCAGTAGGTCATCTAAATTATAGCATAATACCAAAACCCTCAACAATGTCATAGTTTTGGGGCGTTGCTCAAAAAATAAACATGAAAAACTGAAAGCACCAACAAGTGATGAGTTCATCTGGTTTGATCACATGATAAGTCAAGTACATTTTTATTAATATAGCCCAAAAACATAAATCACACATTTCCTTTACAATCTGTACATCATCCGTACACCAAATGATATCAGTATGTGTTTCATGTCTGTGTGTTATGATCTGACAGAGTTATGACTGTAAGAAGGAGGATGATTTTTGACCCAAATTCATCTCAGTGTCTTTGCCTCACCTTCAACTCTCCAGCGCCCCCCTAGGGAAGCTGTTGGTAGTTACAGTGTTGGGAAAGGTGGGGGGGCTGACTTTTTGTTAAACTTCCTGGAGTACATTTCTTTTAGTAAAATGCATAGATCGCTATCTTCAAAATCTCTTCTGTTAAAAGATAAACTTCACAGGCTTAAGAACTATTTGTTGTTTCAGTAGTTAATCAGTACCTAATAACTAACCCTGGCACTGTGTCACAATTTGGTGACCTCTTCAAATGTCTTCTCAAAAGGCATTTGAGTACATATTTGCTAGGTTACCATCCAAATGTACTGCAAAATTCCCAGAATATCGGCAAAAGAAAACTTAAAGATTCAGTGTGTAGAATTTAGTGGCATCTAATCATTGTGTTTTCGTTACCTTAGAATGAGCCCTTTATATCTACAAAGGGAGTGGGTCCTCTTCCACGTAACCCACCATGTTGCACCACCATGTTTTTACAGTAGCCCAAAACGGACAAACCAAAGGCTGTATTCAGACCAAATCAGGCATTGCGGCCCACCACCTCAGGGTTGAGCAGAAATGTGTGGGAGTGTGGGCCTGTTTGTGCTCTAGAACGTAACCGCTGTGAATCAATTAGAAAATAACGTTTTATTGATCTGATTCACCGACTTTCTATCTACCACAGCCCCTACACAACGAGATGCTATCATTAAAAGGTCGGCAGTTAAAGCTCAAACGATGGAAAACCATGTGGAAAACATGATGGAAATATGACATTTCTGTTTGTTTCATGTATTGATATGAGTGTTGGGCCTTGGCTACAAGTTTGGCTACAAGTTAACTTGTTTGCAAGTACAACCAGATATCTACTCCTGTGGCAGACTAGTTGTTAAATATAAAGACTTTTGGATAGTCTGAAGGTTTTAGATTTCAGAATTTTGTAACTTGCCAAAATTATGCTGAAATTAATATTGCACAATTATGAATAAGTGCCGACAATACTCTGCCTCACACGGGGCACCATTTTGTTGGACCCTGGCTACAAGTTTGGCTATCAGCAATAATTAATGATTATCAAGATAATTATTAATTATATAAATCAATAAAATTATTAATAAGAATTAATAATAACGGGGCACTACCCGTTATTAAAAGATAAGCCAACTCAATCTCAAAGTGTACTAATCTATCAATTTGGAACTTTGATTAATAATTAACTTAATAACTATAAACTAAATTACCATATCAATAGCTAGTTAAGGTTGAAGGAGTTTGGAGTCCTTTGCAGAGCAGAGGTTGGCAAAACTCATTCTTGTGCAACATTATAGCAGACAACAGGTATATCCAAAAGCATTTATTTAACAAACAGGCAAAAGAGCAAAACACACAATACTAGTCTAGCTAAGTGTACCTATGTGTGTGTGTGTGTGTGTGTGTGTGGGGGGGGGGGGGGGGGGGGGGGGAGACAGTGGCAAGATGGCTGCAGTCACCTGGTGACTGAGCACATGGCATGCCAACAATTTGGCTGAAAAAGGGAACTACAGAGATAAAAGGCCAGACCATGTGGTGTCTTGAACCACATGTGCTGTTTGAACCAAAGTTTGCAAAACTAGGTTTTAAACCTCTTAACTGTGTGGTTCTCTATTCAAGACCAATTGATGTACGATCAAGGTGCCAGGTTAGTTGGAAGAGGTTAGGTGCATGCAAGGCCTAGTTACTGGGTGTAATATGTGTTAAGCATGCTGTCATTAACCTAGCAGTGTGGCTATGCAGTAACCTGATTGTGAACAACAAGGACATCACAACGATAGTTCAATGAATAACCTTAGCCAAATCAATACATGTACAGTACATTGATTAAGTTAAACGTTCTTGCTTAGCCGTGCTATGCTTCACTATGTTGCTAGGCTATGCCCAGTTGTTACCAGTCCATGAAGAAAGAGATGCTAAGGGTAAGGTAAGGTTAAGGTAAGTCTCCAGGAAATGAATGTAAGCCGGAAATGAATGTAAGCCAATGTAATGTCCTCTAAGTAATGGAAACTGTGTGTGACTGTGTGTGTTGGTGTGTGTGACCCGCCCCTCTCCTGTTGCTTCTCACACACGTGCTTCAAGCTTTCCGCAACATTTATAATGGTGGAACCTCAAACCACGCTGCTCATTTCAGAAGGCGATGTTGATGCTGACAGTGAAGCCACAGAGTAGAACTGTCAACACAAGACGTTCACCACCTCCGTCCTGGTGGACATTCTGCTCTGTACCTACATGGTGAGAGTTCTCAATTTGTTCTGGTGCTCTGTTGCTTCATTTCTTCCTTTTTCCTTGTTCTTTTTTTTTTTTCGTGTGACCAAATTTTTATTGGATGTTATCTGATGTGATATCTGATGTGATGGACAGACAGAAAGTTGTAACATAATAATATATATACAGTACCAGTCAAAAGTTTGGACACACTTGAGGTGTGTCCAAACATATGTCTGGTACTGTAAATATACACCTTTAAAAATGGTAACAAATATATATTAATAAATGTTGTTACTTCCAGGGGTGGGAATCTGCGGGGATATCATGATTCCGTTCAGAGTTGATTGTCAGTTGATTAATAGAAAGCAGGGCACTATTTTTAGGCTCTTACTGCAGTTCACTGTGTGCCAAACCACTGACTCATGTGCTTTGTCCACCAATTTGTAATTTGAATGCATTTGTATTTTCTGAAGATTCAAGAAAAGTGGCGCAGTTTCCAGACACTCTGTGTCTATTTCAGATCCATACTCCGAGACCAATGAAAAGAAACTTCCCTTGATCCTGCAGAAAATCATTGAAGACAGAGATAAGTCACCATTCAGTCATGAAAAACTAATCAACCAATATTGACCTTTTTACACCACTACATATGTCTGATATCTGAAATTATCATAAAGAACTATTTTCTGAAGATAAAGGCCTTTTTTACTGTGAGTTTTCCCCCCTTAGTTTAGCCTGGTTGACTTATTATAATAGTCATTCTCATGTAGAGGCTCTAAGATAAAGTCGTATTATATTTCTGTTCATCATTTCTGTTTCTGTAACTTGATGATGTGATGCAACATCCTTTTGCATTTTCTCATCTGAAGTTCACGGAAACATGTTGAAACAGGAAACAAGGGCTAAAGTCCAGTAACCATGTTTTTTTCACTTGAAAATACGTGTTTTACTGCTGTATGGTGACGGGGCTCACAAAATATTTCTGAGGAAATAAACCCTTCAAACCTGCCTATTCAGTTTGTCTTGGAATGTGAAGGATTAAATGAAAGAAGCCTCTAATAACAGCCACTGTGCCAGCTGATATTATTCTCACCGTTGCTGCCACTGTTGTTTATGTTACTTTATATAGGAAAACAGTCGTTAATATGCACGTCACTAATGTTGGCTGCGTGTACGCTGTGGTGTGTTTGTGTGTGTATGAGAGAGATGTGTAGGCTTATTAAATGTTGGTTTTGTATGGTAGGAGGGTGGCTGTCATGCAACCATATTCTGCTGAAGTGCACACAGCTTGTGTGATGATGTAATTATTTCTAAGGAGGATTTCCATTTTTCCTAAGAGCGTCTCATTCTTGACTGCATCACTGTCATGCCAGCAATGACAGGAAAGGAAACCTTCTCATGTGATATTGCTCAAGTCCCTCACTATGTGCAAATTTGCAGAGTAAGGTCAACACATCATGGCAGAGGAGCAGTGTGCACTTCACAAGTCAAGGTCAGGTCACAACAGAAAATTAAAAAAATATATAAAGAAATAAAAACAGAAATAAAAGACAGTTTACAGAAAATAAAAGCTGAAGTAAAATCAGGAAAAGCTCTTATCACGTATCATGCACATTTCCAGGTCTATATTTATATTCTGGGGCTTTACTGATATACCATTGCATGTTTTTTGTTTGTTTGTTTGTTTGTTTGTTTTTGCTGATTAGCCAGCTTCCAGAAGATGCCCCTCAGCAGACTTACAGCAGTTCAGGAGGCTAAAGAAACAATAGTTTTTGTATATAACTTCTCTTTCCTGTTAGAGCCCAAATCAGATCCAGAATATGCAAGTAGACGACCCGTGGAACAACCTTAGCAACAGTTGGAATGTGCGAACAATCTGATGTCATCATGAGGAGGAAGTAGAAATAACATCGCCAACATGTTGACCATGTTTAATTACAAAAGGGATGATATGTCCCCTTAAAGAAGCGATTTAAAAGATGTTACGACTCAGCCACACTGATTTCCTCACATTACATACAATCTCATATGGTAAAAGATCAGAAATAAAGCAAGGAGAGAGTACAAGATGAGCCTTAAAAGTAGTCAGTAAGATCTAAAAATCATTTCTAAAACATTCTTGGAGTCATGTGTGCAGAGGATAAAAGGTGTGATGTGATAATGTCTCTTGGTTGTGGTTAAAAGATCTTTGGTAAATGAGGAGAAACAGAATTCAGCTGTTTAGAGCTTTAAAAAGGTAGTTGGCCTACGGAGTTTAATTAGTTTCAAAACCCACGCACATAGAAACCAGGCGAATGCATGTGATAGAAACGCATAGAACAGTAACTGAAGCAGAAAACCATCCTCACAAGAGAACATTTCTGCTCCGTGTACACAAATGCGGTCCTGCGAGCACGGGGCGGTGAGGAGCATGAGCTTGTCTCTCCTTATGTGCTCGCAACTGTTCAATACTCACTCACTTGTCAAATTGACTTATGAGACTTTGGAAGCGAGGATGGAATAGACAGTCCGCTCCTTTCATTGGTTACTTTGATAGGCCTTTTTTCATGTGAAGCACTTGGTGGATGTAATTTCTTTTGTTGTAAAACACTTTGAGCTGCATTTCTTGTATGAAAAGTGTTATACAAATAAAATTATTATTATTCTTATTATATTAGCCACCATGACATTGTGGCAACGTGAAACCTGTCTATAGCACGTAGAATTACAGGTATTTAACCATGTGCCTAGACAAAAGTTAGCAGCCAACATTACAGATATTTTACATTTTAGCTGAATGTTAGTCTGTCTGTTGGCTAATGAGAGAAAATCTTGAGAAATGGACTTCAGGATGTGTGATCTTGCACAACTGTTTTGTGAGAGACATAAATAACCAGACCAAAGTCATACATCACTTTATTCCCTCTTCCAATGTGATATGAATAACACACAGCTGACTGGTGAGTTCTGTATATTTACTGTATTAAATACTAAACTTACATATAGTTTTCTTTATATTGCATTACATTTATACATAAGCCATTATTTACATACAATTATATTTAATGTACATGAATAATAATAAGTTATTTTTTCTAATGGGAAACCTTTTGTGCAGCATGCCAAAGTACATATGATGAAAAGATTCATACATGTGTATTTTCTCAGCATTAGTTTAGTTGGTGTAGTAAAATACTATTTTCTTGCACTGTTTTCTACTGCGGACTTTGGGAAAATAGTAGATAGAGTAGACCAGACTTTGACTGCTGTACTGCTGACATTTTCAAGTTTATTTGCGATAGACTATGTTCCTCTTATATATTTACAGTTATATTTTCTTTGGACATTTTGGATTTTGAAATCCAAAATGTCCAATTGTAATGTGTCTTGAAAACTTTAAAATAAAAATATACTATATGTCATTCTGATAACCAACTTTTATTAAGACTTTACTGGTTCAGTTTGCCATTTAATGCCATTTAATAGTTTTATTATTATTTATTAAAATGCTTTTCAGATACTTTAGCAATATGCTCTTGTGTCATAACACTTTTTATCTAAAAAAAAGTGGAACTGTTGCATGCACGAATGCAAATGCTCTCTCTTTTTTTCTCTTTCACACAGATTTCACCCTAAAGAAATAGGGAAGAGGGCTGAAAAGGGGGAAGTGGCAAATTCATAAAGTCATACAACTGTTTTTCTCATACTTATTCTGTCTCATTTGTCTTTCCAAAAGAAAGATTTAATTTGTCAAAATAATATCAGAGTATAACGAAAACTTCACCATGACCATTTCAAACTTCACGACACCGATCCCTGGTGGTGGAGGCAGCAATGGCAGTGGATGCCCACAAGTCAATTTACAACTGCAGGGTACGATCATGTTACCATTCCTCACCGTCATACTGGGGTTGCTGGGAAACATGGTTGCCCTGTGGATCTTTTGCTTTAAACTGAAGGCCTGGAACCCCAACAACCTGTTCCTCTTCAACCTGATTATCGCCGACTTCCTGGTTCTCGCAAGCCTTCCTCTCAGGATCGATGACTTTCTCAGAGGCCACTGGATGTTTGGTGATGGCTTGTGCAGGATCAGCCTCTTCCTGATATTTTCCAACCGCTCAGCCAGCATCGCACTCATGACCGTGGTGGCAATTTACCGCTACTTTAAGGTGAAAAAAGGAGAATACATGTTATATTATTGTCCACACTCTGATAAACCCGAAAATGCTGTTAAAATTTTTTCATACTGAACACTTCAGTAGGTTATTTATATTATAGCATAATACCAAAACCCTCAACAATGTCAACTGATTGGTTTGCCAGTAGTTTTGAGGCCTTTTTTAAAAAATAAGCATGAAAAACTGAATGCACCAACAAGTGATGAGTTTATCCGGTGTGATCACATGATAAGTCAAGTACATTTTTATTAATAAAGCCCAAAATCATAAATCACAAATTTGCTTTACAATCTGTACATCATCTATCCTCACTGTGAATTCAGAAAGAACACAAAGCAAATTTTGAGGCGGCAAAGTCAATGAAAAACAATACTAAAGGTATTTTTCACCAAGTGTGCTGCAACTGATGCAAAGACATGGCTCAACAAGTTGATATTGTTTCAAGTTGTGGCAGAACTTGCCTGAGAATCATCACATTTCACAATGTTTTCTTCAGTATCAAAGTAATCTAGTGATAGTTGTCTGTACATCACTGGCTACATTGCAAACAGGAACTGCTAATAGCTGTTGTAAAGGAGACTAGAGTGAAAGCAACACCGGCAGGCTGAGGTGGACACAACACAGTAAAGACAGGGTCGACATTTCATTGCCTTTATTTTAATCCTTTAAAATACACCTGGATCACCCAGCTCAGATTCTTAGGATTGGTTCAGGACATCTGTAATTGCTACATTTGACTGTGATTGTGAATCAATAAAACACATTGGCCACCAGGAAATGACAATGAAACATCAGCTCACTGACACATTTTTGTTGTAATTGAGGCAAATGATCATCTCTGTCCTCTTGTTCTAGGTGGTTCACCCTCACCACCGGTTCAGCCGTATGACCAAGAGACAGGCTGTATACGTGTTAGTGTTTGTCTGGTTGTTGGTCATCATTCCTCGGGTTCCCATACTGACGAACAACTTCATCGAGGTCCACGACCACAGCAGCAAGTGCTTATTCTTCACTTGTTCTTCATTCACCACCCTGGTCACCACGCACCGCATCCTGGCGGTGCTGGAGTTCATCATCCCGCTGGCCATGCTATTGTTCTGCTCCATCCGGATTTCCAGCTTCCTGAGGCAGCGGCAGATGGGAAAAGCTGACAAGGTGCGCAAGGCGATGAGGGTGTGCAACGCCATCGTCGCCATGTTCATAGTGTGCTTCTTACCCACCACGGTGACGACCATCGGGGTGTGGGTCATCCGCTCGTATCACCCGCCGGACTGTGACACCCTCAACACTTTCATCCGGCTCACCATTGTGTCTTTGTGGCTGAACTTCCTGAACTCGGCTCTGGACCCCATCTTATACATCTTCTCCAGCTCCATGTTCAAGAAGGCGCTCTGCAGCTTGCTTCCCCGTTTCCTGCGCTGTGGTCAGGACGCAGAAGACGCTGAGATGACTGCATCCTCAACTGAAAGTCAGTCAGTCATACAGAAGGAACTGAAACCCATGAGGGCTGACAGAGGGAATGAAGCCATGTAATTAGCTTTTCTTCCAAGACAATGACTGGATCATGCAGGACTAGTATTTTGCACTGACTTGTCTGCTTGTTTTGCATGTTTCATTAGCTTTTTTTATGCTGTTGAAGCTTTGTTGTACATCTGTGAACTTTGTAAACACATTAGCTTTTCAGTTATCATCATTTATTAGATCCAAACTCAGTTATGCTTGTAAATATCCTTCAAACTTCTGTGGTTAAACAAATTACAGATGGGTGTTTTAATTATTATTTATTGTTTAATTTATTTATTTCTGCAGCATTCCATCAAATGTAAATATTATACTTTACAGATGTCACTCATTTCAATTGATATGTTTACCGTGGTAATTCTGCAGCGGCAGTGAAGGAGGGTGAAATAATATATCCAGGAGTTGCTGAAGTGCTCACCAACAACCACCAGGTGGCACATGTGAGCAGTCCAGATGCAGTCTGTTTGTCTCTCTGTAGGGTAGTCAATACAAAATGGCGACCATGCTCGGCAAGCAGACGCAATGGGGGAACAGAAAAATGCCATGAAAGTGTTTGGGAATAAGTCATAGCATTAATATATTATATTTTCTGCCAGGCCTGTACAGTATACTTACATGTTACACAGTTTTAATTTCAGAATGGACATTTGTGTAATTATATCAAAACCAACCATCCATCCACACAGTTTAGACCTCAATATATGAAACATGGAAATTTGTCTCCCCCGATATTTGTAATTGACTGGACATCAGATTCCCCCAGAAGATGAAAGAAAGCTGATTTGTTCTCCTCAGTTTTCAGAGTTAAACTGACTCCAAAACACGTTGGATGTGTATTATTCACAGAAAACCTGCTTTGTCTCGTTTGTGTTCGTGTTCAGCAACAGTGAAAAGCAGCTGTGAGCGCAGTGCCAAAACTTTGGGTCCATCCTGTAGGTCCTGTGGGCTGCCACTGCTTCAGCGTTTTGAGCATATCCCCTCATATTTCTGTTTCTTTAAACTGGTATTTTAATGTAACAGCAGAATTTAATGTGGAGCGTTGGAGGGAAGGGGAAAAATATGGTGCTGCACATAACAAGACGCATACAGGCCATGGATGTATTATAAGATCAATAAAATTATTTTTACAGTGAGTGGAGCAGTTACTGCAGCTGTTACTAGTGTTTATGTAATGTGAGGGTTCGGTAGGTGGTAATTTGACACTCTTCATGAGAGAAAATAGCAGGATGGAGACAGGTGACTTTTTAAGCAGCACTTTACTCTAGCTCCCGGCATCAGAGACATAACAACAACACTTCCTCGTCTTTTTAGGCACATGTGACTAAACCAACCAATCATAGGCTAGACTGAGGCAGATCCAACTGTAATGAGGTAAAACCACAGAAGCAAATTCAATACTGTTTCAACCTTCACAGGATGCTGATGCAAATATCTGAACCTGTAAATATATAAATAATATAATTAAAGTTAGTTAGAATTAACTTGAATGTATAAATTAACTTCACTTTTAAACCTTACATTTATAACCATAAGTGTGTCTTTAAATTGAGAGTGATGTGCGCATTTACACATGTGGCACAGCAGCGGCAACTTCATTAACACCAGATTGGTCAGGATCTGTCAATAAACAGTCTCAACTTTACATCAGCGTTGTGTTCGCTGTTTGCCGAACTAGTTAGTTACACCTAGAGAGGGCAGAAGAGACATCATTAGATTATTAATAGTGAAGCATCAGTGTTAGAGCAGCATGTTACTGTTGTAGCTGCTGGAGGTGGAGCTAGTTTACACTACTTTATATACAGTTAGCTAGTTTAGCCCAGTGGTTCCCAACCTAGGGGTCGGGCCCCTCTAAAGGGTCAGCAGATAAACCTGAGGGGTGGTGAGATGATTAATGGGAGAGGAAAGAAGAAAAAACAAAGTTCTGATACATTAATCTGTTTTCAGTTTTTGGACTTTTTCTCTAATCTTTGATTTTTGCTGAAATATTGGATCATTTGAACATTTATTGAAATGAAAGCATGTGAGAAGTTTAGAGGGAAAAATCACTATTTGGTGGAGCTGTTAACAACTCATAGGCATGTGAAATGTGACCCCGACTACACACTGCTTTTTGTAAGACGTCAAAAGACAAAAAGGTTGGAAACCACTGGTTTCATCTTTAACAATGTGTTGTATTTTAAAAGCTTGTTATATTATCCATTGTGTCAAATCTTCATCTGAAAAGTAACTAAAGCTGTCAAATAAATGTAGTGGAGTAGAAAGTACAATATTTCCCTCTGAAATGTAGAAAGTAGCATCATCATGGAAATACTCAAGTAAAGTACAACTACCTCAAAGCTGTACTGAAGTACAGTACTTGGGTAAATGTACTTAGTTACTTTCCATCACTGCCATGTTGAAATCCTACTCATGAATGTGATGAAAAGCTGGACCTCTGAGTTTTACCAGCAGCACATAAACGCAACATAAATTTGTGGATCTTTGTTTTGTATATTAATGCAAAAGAATTTCACAAATATTTCCAGACATGTTATCAGATATAGGAACTCAAAATTGAATATAGACCATATATCTGAAATACTGATATTTATTCAAGCTGCGATGTATTTATCTGTAATATTATTTTATATTTGTTCAAATTGTTTGGCGTTTGTGGATTGAAGAACACATTTGAGAAGAGCATTAACTACCGATAACCCCCCCCCACACACACACACACACACACACACACACATACACACACACACACACACACACACACACACCTGTAAATCTTGTTTATATTTGTAGATGATGTAAAACGCATTTGTCATTATTGAGAGGAGAAAGAGACCGAGAGGATTCCTCCTTTAATAAGATCCATCTCTCACACACACACACACACCCACACACCCACACACACACACACACACACACACACACACACACACACACACACACACACACACACACCTGCGCAGACTCAGAACACAGCGCTCCCTGCTGCACGACCGAGGTGCCGTCTGCAGAGCGCCACAGGCCGGGGTGCGCTCGATTTACGTCCCCACAGCGCTATTTCACTTTTACATTCAAAAACAAGAAGAGGAAATCACACAGTTGAAACGAAGATGACAACAGAGACTGAGGAAGATGAGGGAAGCTAAGAAGCTGTCATCTGTAAATACTCATCTTGCTTTTTTCAGATTTTCGGGAATCTTGATCCAAGTTTTACAGAAGCACATTGAGTTCACCAATGAAAACAACAATTATCTGATAATCATGAGATAAGGCCTCCAATTTCTCCTTCTTTGGTGAACACATTGTGCTTCCTTAAAGATTTCCTCGTTGGTTTTTAAGTTTCTTTATGTTTCAACAAAGAAAAGACAGACAGACATTTAAAATAATCCGGTTAGGAGATTCATGTGAGGACACACTTAGTAGTTTAAAGCAAACATATCAAAACGATTCTATAAAAATGATCATATTATGTGTTTTCAGTGTATGAAGAGAAACAGCAGAAGCTCCACCCGCCCGGGCGGAACCAGGAAGACAAATGAAGCCTTCCTCTGTGGCTGTTCCGGACTGCGGTCTTCCTCCCTCCGTCAGCAGGTTCATCAGATCCGTTTATTTATTGTTACCCCCCCTTCTCTTTCTCTCCTCTCTGCACCCGGATCAACCTGCCAGCCTTCCCCCCGCCGAGAACCCGCTCCTAGAGGCGGGGGAGGAGGAGGATGGAGGACCGGAGCCGGTCTGCAGTCAGCCGGGGAAGATTTAATGCAGCGGCGGCCAATTAACAGCCGATAATATTCCCATAACATCCCCGTAACGTTACTGCAGGGTCTCTCAGGGCGTCTGCGGCCCCGCGGTGAGTTCACTGACGCCTTTTGTGCGGCTGAATTCTTACAAGATGAATGAATGAAATGAATTTATATGTTTAATGGTGATTTTCTTTTTTTCTTCCTGCAGCAGGTTTCTATAATCTTCCGGATAGGTGGCGTATTAGTGCTTCTTCATATGTGCAATCACTGTGTCTCTGTTACATTTTTACATATAATGTAATTAAGAAGCTTCATGTTTATGTGATATTTTATATGCATCTGTAATACTCCTGTCATTTTAATATACTGTAGGGAAGGTATTACGTACATTTCACTACATGTTCATGTTATTGTGTCTTAAATAGCTGCAACGATTAATCGATTAGACAGAAAATTAATCAACAATTATTCTCATAATTCGAAAAATTTTTGAGGCCAAAATGACATTTAATGGTTCCAGCTTCTTGATCTTAAATGAAAATATATTGAATATTTTTTGGTTTTTGAGTGTTGAACAGACAAAACATTTCCAGATGTTACACTGGGATTCAGGATATTAGGACGGACATTTGTATCAGTTTTCTGATGTTTTATAGACCAAACGATCAACCGATTAATTAAATAAATAATCTGCAGATTAATTGTTGATGAGAATAATCAGTAGTTGCAGCCTCATGGTGTTTTTTCTTCATCTCTTTCAAATGGCAATAATATCAGTGGTGGAAAGTAAGTTAATTAAGTATTGTAGTTTATTATAATTTGGTGGTTCTTGTACTTACTTGAGTATTTTCATTTGATGCTGTTTTATATTTCTACTCTACATTTATCTGACAGCTGTAACAACTGCAATATCCTTCTTATCAAGTCTGTTTTTTATCGTCTCCCTTCACTCAAGAATGATTTTTTTCTTCTTGTTACTTGACTTGGATGTATTTTTCCCTCTCTGTTTGTTTTCACATCCATCTGTTGAAGAAGGAGCTCACCTTAAATCTCAGTTTAACACCTGGGCGTACCTGCAGGATTTGTGACATCACAACCAGAAGCCTATAAATGAAGGAAATAAAGAACAACAGTTCATGTCATCCAGAAGTTAAGTTTTCAGGGTCACTGTGGTTATTTTAATCCCTTGTTTCCTGCCTCCCTGCAGCGTCGGGGGCTCGTTCTTCTTCTTCTTCATGGCTTCGGTGGCTGCAGGTTTCTGGGGTTCAGCTGCTTGCTGCTCGCACTCCAAACTCTCCCGAGCCGGCAGTCTGAAACTGCGACGAGGCCGCTCGCCGCTGTCCATGTCGTCCGGACGGAGGTGTTCGGGAGTGTCCGGTCTCGGGGGCGGAGCCGTGTCCCCGGGGCCCGTGGTGGCGGAGGTGTTGGAGGGAGCCGGAGAGGCCAACAGGGAGCTTTTCGAGGCCTGTCGGAGCGGAGACCTG
The DNA here is from genome assembly GCF_910596095.1 of Thunnus maccoyii. Taxonomy (NCBI): domain Eukaryota; kingdom Metazoa; phylum Chordata; class Actinopteri; order Scombriformes; family Scombridae; genus Thunnus; species Thunnus maccoyii. The sequence continues at coordinate 2,362,526 of NC_056552.1, forward strand.
GAGCGAGTTCGTAAACTGGTGACGGCGGAGAACGTGAACAGCCGGGACACAGCGGGGAGGAAGTCCACACCGCTGCACTTTGCTGCAGGTGAGAAACACTCACATGAATCTACAACTAAATCCAGTTTTTATTATCTGACAACATTCAGAGTCAACAGCGGTAAAATTACATATTTAAACATCTGTGAAGGAGAGATGTTTTAAAGGATTTCATTTTCACAGAGGCAGAATGTACTCGAAGAATTTCACTTTTATTTCAAACAACACCAAAGTCATTTTTCAGAGAGTTAATTAAACACACTCCTACATTCAGAGGAGGCTGCTATCAGTACTTCTCTACATTAATGGTTTTATCATTTCACTGCTTCCTCCCTGTGAAACCTCGCAGCGCTCTGCTTTACTGTAAACTTACTGAATAATTTATTGCGATGGAACAGAACGAGACACAAAGACGTCTGAGGGGTTCAGACAGTATGAATAATAAACTGAATGATTTCTGGCTTCTGAGAATCACTCTGTTAACCGTCTCTGTGTTATCAGGTTTCGGTCGTAAAGACGTGGTGGACTTCCTCCTCCAGAGAGGAGCCAACGTCCACGCCAGGGACGACGGAGGGCTGATATCCCTCCACAACGCCTGCTCCTTCGGCCACGCTGAGGTACACACAGTGGTGGAAAGTAACTAAGTACATTTACTCGAGTACTGTACTTAAATGCAATTTTGAGATAGTGATTTTTCCCTCTAAACGTCTCACATGGTTTCCATAAAAAAAAGTGTATTTTTCCCTCAGGTGGTGAGCTTGTTGCTCCATCACGGGGCGGACGCAAACGCCAGAGACAACTGGAACTACACTCCGCTTCACGAGGCTGCTATTAAGGGCAAGATCGACGTGTGTATAGGTACAAACACAAACACCTACAAACACTAACAGAGGCAGAAATACCTGAAAAATGTCCTTGAGTACAGAACAGGAGGGAAGAACGACACCATAGAGCTGCAACTGTGTTGTTTTAGAGAGCTGAAGTCAAACCGGAGCTTCCAGATTCTCCAGAAGCAGGAAAACCTCATTAAAAATCTCTTTGTTATTCTGCTAATAAGTAAAAATCAGAACCTTTCTCAACAGTATGTCGTGTGTCTCGTTTCATATGTTCAGATAATGACAAGAATTTTCTGAAAAACCATCTAATATTATCGTTTATTCAGTATTTATGTTTTACAGCGGCCTTTAACGAACATCGTTTCCCATAAGTCCTAGATGTTTGCGGTCTAAATGTCACGGCTCGACAGAGGAGTCAGTGAGCCAGTAGAGGGGTGGCGGTGAGTTCACAGAGGAGCGAACGCTGTGTACGTTTATTTCATAGCACAGATTACAGCTAACCTGACGCACCAGATGGTTTGTTACATAGAACCATCTGAGAAAACGTCCTTGGAACAAATATTTGGCAGGTGTCCAAACCATCGGTGGTTTGGACACAAGCGTGTAACTTGAAACCTGACAAGATGGATTCTTGATCTGGTGTTGTTGTGATCTTGTGAATCCAGCTGCCTCGTGAGGTAAGATTAGAGCCACAAACAGCCAACAGTGACTTTAGAAGAAGAAAGCATCAGGGAGGTTCATGGATGTGGACAAAACTAAGTCATGGTGAGCTTAGTACCTGCGCTGTAGTTGTTTTAATAGGAGCTGTAGTCTTCTTCTGTTGTTTAATTTGTTAAAATAACAAAGGTTTAAATGTCTGACAGCAGCTGCATTTTTTCAGAAAGACCAATGAAAGAAACGCTGGATGTGATGTCGTGACTTCAGCTCTCTACAGTGAGAGGAAGTAAATGAGAGTCTCAACTTGTGCACAGTTAGATGTTATAAAAGCATAATTCTCTAATAAATAATGAAACTGACCAGAAGAAGAGGTGAACCTCCCTCTATCGTAATAAGAAAAAACTTCTCTTTGGTGTCAAAAAAAATCATCAGGAGTCAGAGTTCAGAGCAGCAAAATGTTCTTTAATGGCGGCAAAAAAGGAGAACAGTTCACACAAGGTTCACCAAACTCACTCTGAGGTGCACTGAAGCAGTGCTCCTTCTTTTATACTGTTCTGGCTTGTATAGATCACACCTATTGTCCAACCTCTTCATACTGACCAATTACACCATTATAATCTCTTTACATCACCTGTTACAGACCTAAAAATCCTAAAAACAGGTGTTGTTTGGGTCTGGACATGTCTGGACATGTCTGGACATGCTTTCTTTATCCAGACATGTCCTTTTTATTTTTTTAAAGCTGTTCAGGTTTATTTTACACCATAATTTCCAATTCTTCTTCTGGCTTTTTAATTTTTTTTTTTTAAAGTTTTTCTTGCCACTTTACACCCTTATTTCTTGATCCTTTCTTGAGGTTATTTTTTAAAAATAGCAAAGTTTAATACAAACACACTGACATACTTTGTGCCCATACATCAGTCATAAGTCTCTGTGAGTTGTACATACAATATAACTGCTATAATGATGATGATTCAACATACTTCTGCTCAACGCTTATAACCTTAATAACAATCATTTGCATTGCATTTTGTTTCCCTAAAAAATTATTGCAAAATCCATCAATGATGCAGCCTGTAAAGACACCTAGAACGCTCTTCTTCATTGGTACCGTTATTTCACAGCTAACTAACGGTAGCTTAGTTTTTATTTTCAGATGTATATGAAAAAGCAACAACTGTATTTCATTATTTCATTACTAATATGTGTGTGTGTGTGTGTGTGTAGTGTTGTTGCAGCACGGTGCCGAGCCGACCATCAGGAACACAGACGGTCGAACCGCTCTGGATCTGGCAGAACCGTCCGCCAAAGCAGTACTGACCGGTGAGGTCTCTCTCTCTCTCTCTCTCTCTCTCTCTCTCTCTCTCTCTCTCTCTCTCTCTCTCTCTCTCAGAGCCACATTTACTGGAAAGAAGAGCTGCAGGTTTCAAGTGACGATGGACACGCAAGTCCTACATTATCACATCATCTGTTTATTATTCATATTATTCGTTAATTCTTCTGATGTTGCTTTTTGCCGTCGTTCACGTCGATTATACAGAACTGAAGAAAAACAACTCGTCTGAACTCTCACAAAGGAAATGCTTCAATTTTTCTAACATAAACATTTTTGTGTGATTTTTTTGTTTGTTTCTGTTCAGGTGAATACAGAAAAGATGATCTTCTGGAAAGTGCGAGGTACAGTCGTGTTAATATCATTATAGTGAACGAATCTACAGACACACAACAACAAACTCCTTCAGATTCTTGTTTACTGGTTGAAGTTGAAGCCTGAAAGGTCCGATGTTATTAGAGCTGCAACTATTAGTCCATCAACTGAAAACCACTTTAATTATTTACTGATATATATATATATATATATATATATATATATATATATATATATATATATATATAATCACTGGTTCCAGCTGCTCTAATGTGAAGATGTGATGGACATTTTCTCATTATTTTCTAACATTCTATAAATCTACTATATCTACTCAGTTAATTGAGATTGTTGTTGGTAAAGTGATCAGTAATTAAATTAGCTGCAGTTCTAGATATTATTATTGAACTCTGATGTCCCGACAGGAGCGGCAACGAGGAGAAGCTGAAGGCTCTGCTGACGCCGCTCAACGTCAACTGTCACGCCAGCGATGGACGGAAAGTAAGACGCAGTTTGTTTTGTGTTTTTGTCTTGATGATGACATTTGATTCACAGAAACATATTTCTCTACATTCATTGGCCAAACAAAGACGGTAAATTGTGTTTTTTGAGTCTTGTTTGTGTCTTTTGGTGTGATAATACACTTAAAATCAATTTTACTGCATTGTCACACATCAGTGAATCACAACCAGGTATATTTATAAAGACTGTAGCTCAACTAATCTAATAAAATAGAATTTACCATTTGATTTAAAAAGTATATCCACATATTGAGTCAGTTATAACATTTGATAACAATATTAGAATAAAGAGAGACGTTGAAACAGTTTAAAGAACAAACAGCTGAGATGGTTAAAAGTAAATTATTATTGGTGGAAATTGTTAAAAGTAATGAATACAAGAGGTTGAAATAGGTAGAAGTGATTGATATAGTTTAAATAATGTAAAGTAACTGATAAATGTTTGAAAAGTAATGAATAAATGATTCAAATAGCTAAAAGTAAGAGATAAATGGTCGGAGCAGAGGAGTTTAAATGGTTAAACTGGAGAAATAGATTAAAGTAAGTGATCATTGGTTGAAATTGTTAAACATCAAGGTTAAATGGGTGATATAGTTAAATAAACATAAAGGATAAATAGTTGGAGGAGTTGAAATTATTCAGCTGAAATAGAAAGTTATGGATAAATGACTGAAATAGCTAAAATCAATGGATAAACTGTTAGAAATAGTTATTATTATTATTACATAATAGCTAAATGTAATGAAGAAATGGTCAAAATCATCACAAGTCATGGAGAAATTGTTGTAAATGCTACAAGTGATTGATCCAACAGTTTAAAGTAGCTGATAAATGTTGAAATATTTTTGCTAAAAACAGATAAAAGTTTAAAATTATACATATTAATGGATAAGTAGGTGATAGTTAAGTTAATAAATGGTTGATAAACATGCAGCTTCTGCTCTAAGTGGTACAAATGCAAACTGACCTAAAGACCGACGGTTTAATTGTATGAAAAAACATCCTGGCATCCACTATTAAATCATTAATAATAATAATATATATAAAGTTAAATAATATCTAGTTGCTGCATCTGACTAACAGGTTTGAACCAGCAAGATGTTAGAAATGTTTTACTTCCTCTCTGGTAGCGGTGGAGTCGCCGCGCTCGGTTGCGTTCTGGCACATTTGTGTCATTTCGTGCAGAGAATCAGTTTGCAGCAGTTCGTTGTATCTGGATTCGTTATCGAGTGCGACTGGACCGTAATCATCAGTTGTCTCGTTGTTTCAGTCGACACCGTTACACCTGGCGGCGGGATACAACCGCGTCAAGACGGTCCAGCTGTTGCTGCAGCACGGCGCTGATGTGCACGCCAAGGACAAGGGGTGAGACGCTGCTATTATATATGCTGTTGTTATATATATATACGTTTATTGACCTTTAATATGTCTGATTACACTAGTTTTTGATTGCAGCACCAGAACGTGGCTGGATTAACCTCATATAGGTAAACGTTGGTTGTTGGGCTCCTATTAAATGCTGAAATGATTAGATGATTAATTATTTAATTGATTTTTTTAAGCAAAACTGTCAAACTTTAATTAGTAGCAGCTTCTCACATGTGAATATTTGCTGGTTTTCCAGTTTTCCATGATACTGAACTCAACATCTTTGTGTTTTTGACTGTTGATCAGACAAAACAAGTCGTTTAACTATGTTCACTCAGGCAACATTTTATACACTGATCAAACAATAGATTATTAAAGAAAATAATGTACCTGTCCCTCAGTTTTCTGTGTGCAGTTTGATTAAAAACACAACTTTACAACAAATGAGAGCTCAGACTGGACTTCAGAGCTGCTCATTTAGAACTCACTTGTGATTCCTGAACATATGTCGACCCAGATGATCTGGAGTAAACTTGGGCTTTTTTGGGCCTGGTTGGTAATCCAGACTTGCACCAGAATCTGCACAGACTGCCAGTATATTAGCAGTAGCAGTATTAGAAGTAGAAGTACTGCAGTAACAGTACTGTGTGACGTACTCTGTGTTTCAGGGATCTGGTTCCTCTTCATAACGCCTGCTCATACGGTCACTATGAAGTCACGGAGCTGCTGGTGAAGGTAATTATACCTTCAGTTTTCTTCATATAAAGAGCCGAAGTCAAACTGAAACTTCTGGATTCTGCTTCAGAAGACGGAAAGACTGATGAAAGAAACACTGAATGAGAGATTGTGTTGCGTTACTGAAGCCAGACAGGAAGTGATTCTGTTTCTCCACTGTAACATCTACTGAAGTCATGTTTTTTCCTGTTAAAGGTTTGTTATTTTGGGCTTCAGCAGCTAAACTGACTTCACTTGTTTATTTGTACAGGAACTAAATTTTGCGGTGTGTGTGTGTGAGATTTAGATGAATCAGTTTCTGTGTATTTGTGCATAAACACCTCTGCAAGTATGGAGTTTGTTTTGATTAGTGAAACATGGCAAAATTAACAGGAGAGGAAGTTATCTCATGTTGTAAATTTGATTAATACGTCACAGTTACTCAGAATGGCCAACAGGTGGAGCTACACTGACTTTATGTCACTGATTACTGAGTCTCCTGCTTTAAACTGACATTTCCTGTCTGTTTCTGTCTCTGTTCAGCATGGAGCTTGTGTTAACGCCATGGACCTGTGGCAGTTCACTCCTCTTCATGAGGCTGCTTCCAAGAATCGTACTGAGGTACAAAACAATTATAATTCCCGAAGTACATTTACTCAACTACTGTACTTCAGTCCAGTTTTGAGGTACTTGTACTTTACTTGAGTATTTCATGTGATGCTACTTTCTACATTTCAGAGGGAAATATTGTACTTTCTACTCCACTACATTTATTTGACAGCTTTAGTTACTTTTCAGATGAAGATTTGACACAATGGATAATATAACAAGCTTTTAAAATACAACACATTGTTAAAGATGAAACCAGTGGTTTCCAACCTTTTTGTCTTTTGACGTCTTACAAAAAGCAGTGTGTAGTCGGGGTCACATTTCACATGTCTATGAGTTGTTAACAGCTCCACCAAATAGTGATTTTTCCCTCTAAACTTCTCACATGCTTTCATTTCAATAAATGTTCAAATGATCCAATATTTCAGCAAAAATCAAAGATTAGAGAAAAAGTCCAAAAACTGAAAACAGATTTGTGTATCAGAACTTTGTTTTTTCTTCTTTCCTCTCCCATTAATCATCTCACCACCCCTCAGATTTATCTGCTGACCCTTTGGAGGGGCCCCACCCCTAGGTTGGGAACCACTGGACTAAACTAGCTAACTGTATATAAAGTAGTGTAAACTAGCTCCACCTCCAGCAGCTACAACAGTAACATGCTGCTCTAACACTGATGCTTCACTATTAATAATCTAATGATGTCATATATAATAATATATCAGTCAGAGGGACCAAACCACTACTTTTACTGCAATACTTTAACTACATCAAGCTCATAATACTTATGTACTTTTACTGCAATACTTTAACTACATCAAGCTCATAATACTTATGTACTTTTACTGCAATACTTTAACTACGTTAAGCTCATAATACTTATATACTTTTACTGTAGGAGGACTGTTCATGCAGTACTTTTACTTGTAAAGGAGTATTTCTACATTGCTGTATTGGTAGTTTTACTGCAGTAAAGGATCTGAGTACTTCTTCCTCTACTGTATAATTCCCACTTTGCGTCGGCTAATTAAACAGCAGCAGGAGTGTTGAAGCTGTTTTCAGTCTCATTTTAAAATCAGCAGGAGTCTTGACGTCTGAACGGGATCTGGAGGGAGTTTTTTAATTGCCTCCAGTAAGTCTCGCAGTCGTGATGCAAACTTTTTCATGTGCAGTTAACAACACACATTCAACTTTCTCTTCTTCTTTCTTTTTTTTTCTCTGCACTTTCACAAAGTAGAGTCACACATCTTCAGGATAAACACAGATTTTTCATTCACAAATTGACTCATGAAGCGTCTCAGAGCTTCAATAATTCAGACTAGCAGCTCCAGGCTACATTAGCCGCTACTAGCATAACACACCCCAAACTCTGAGTGAACTATTGCCGGTCATGTTGCATTGTGGGTAACGTAGGCATCAGGTGGAATAAAAAAGACAATATCTCTAATTCTGCTCCATCAGTTTTCACCCTTGTTAAACAATACTCTGTCCTGGTTACAGTATGTGTGGTTTAAAAGTGGAAAAGGCAAAATCACATGAATATCAGCTTATTTTCTGTATTAAATCAAAACTACATTCAGAAATACTATGAAATTATAGTGTTACTGCAGATATAACTATAAAAAACAAACTAGCTGCTGTACACACTGCTGTGTGTGACTGTTCCTGTGTGTTTATGTGTTTGTTTGTTTGTTTGTGTGTTTGTGTGTTTGTGTGTTTGTTTGCAGGTGTGTTCCCTCCTGCTGAGCTACGGCGCCGACCCAAACTTCCTCAACTGCCACAACAAAAGCTCCATCGACCTCGCTCCCACCTCGCAGCTGAAAGAACGACTCGCCTGTACGTCCTGATTTTATTTCATTTAGTGTTGTTTTTTTGTGTGTCACTCTCCTTTTATCTCTGAGAGAAATATGTTGATCTTTAGCTGCTTCATGTTCCACTTTCTTCACCAGCGAGTCTCCAAACTCTGTGTTTCTGATGTTTACTCTGAAAGGTCGTATCTGCTGCTCCGCTGGTCTGATTTAGCTGAAACGAGGAGAGATAATGCGTCTAGTTACTGAAAAGACTGAGTGGTGTCTGAATTATTGATGAGGCTCAACATGTTTCACTCTCCTGAGAACAAAGACAGGAGGAAAGCTCATAAATTTTAGGTAGACTGATTCAAGTTGGAGGCAGAAATAAAAACCCTAAAAATGATCCGATCCATGACTCAAATCCGTGATACGATCCGAACCGTGAGTTTTGTGATCCGTTGCACCCCTAGTGTTAACATGTCAGCTTTGTAGACTATATTTTGTATGTTGTGCACATAGATCAGAGTGTGTAAGTCATGTATTTGATACATGCATTAATACTTTATGATGTGAACCTACACTTTTAGATCTGTGAATGTTTTTATGGGCACGAAACTTGCGTGATTTTGATGACACAGGTGTGAGCGAGACAGACATGTTTCACCCTGCAGAAAATTCTCATCCTCATACCGTTGAGATTTGATTTGTTTCACTATGACAGAGGAAGTTACTATAACTTTATTGTAAATGCTCCAGTCTGCACCAAACTTTACATGTTTGATAAGACTCTCGGTCTGAACACGTCTACATGACAATATTCCATCAGTGATGTAAACTGGCTGAATAGCGCCCCCTACGAAATTTCAGTGAAGCAGTTCCAGCAGCAGGAAAAACAGTGGACAAAGGAAGTGATGTTTATCTCCTTCTGGCTCTGTCTGAAAACAGCCGGGTCTGAAGACATCTACATGCCCGTCACAGAAGACCTTCGACTGCACCGCGGCCCGACGTGCACGGAGGTGCGAGGGCCCGTTCATCGCTGCTTTAATTTATTTGGCTCTTATCAAAACCAGATATTTAAAAAGTGCCTTTCATAAAATAATAATAATAAATATACATAAAATAATAATAATAATAATATATTAAAATTATATAAAATAAATTTTAAAAATAAAAAAGATATACAGTAGGGTCCAAAAGTCTGAGACCACTTTCCCAGAATAGGAAACATATTTCTGCACATATGTAAATAATCTCTACAATAAATGAAGTCACAATATATTATGTAGTGTAAAAATAAAATAAAAATAGTGTTTATATATGTATAAAATAAACAAACAAAACAAATAATACAAATAAAAATAAAGACATAAATGAATAATAAAAACATGAAGGAAGGTCATTGAGAGTGATACTGACATGGACAGCAGCAGAGCTGAACTCTCATATTATTATTATTATTATTATTATTATTATTATTATTGGTGGTTTTTACCTGTGATTGGACAGATCAGTCTGCAACAACATCATCTCTAATGTCTACCTGCCTGTCAGAGCTGCACATGGACATGTTATTGACTCTGGTGTTGTATTCATGAGTCTTTGACCTTTGACCCCTGTCAGATGAGTTCAGAGGTCACAGTCTGCTCCAGGCGGCCAGAGAGGCCGACGTGGTTCGAGTGAAGAAACATCTGAGTCTGGAGACGATCAGCTTCAAACACCCACAGACCCAGGAGACCGCACTGGTGAGACGCTACATCCAGCTGCAGCCATCTGTGGGCTGATGGGAAATTGAGTTTTTATTAAAGGACACTAAAAACAGAAATATTAGATAAGTTTTATTTTAGCCGCATGACATGCTGCTGAGGAAGGAGAGTTATTTGAGTAGTTGTGATTTTTTTAATGAGGTATTTCTGGCCAGCTGTGAAAAAATGTGTGTGCGTGTGTGTGTGTGTGTGTGTGTGTGTGTGTGTGTGTGTGTGTGTGTGTGTGTGTGTGTGTGTGTGTGTGTGTCTTGTGCAGCATTGTGCGTCGGCCTCTCCGTACCCGAAGAGGAAGCAGGTGTGTGAACTCCTGCTGAGGAAGGGCGCCAACGTCAACGAGAAGACTAAAGAGTGAGAAGATTTCATTTTGTTTTAATTTACAGACGAACAAAGTAGAAAAGTATCTAAAACTGAAGACAGTCACTGTGTGTTATATGAGCCTGTAATGTCAGTCGTGATTAAAGCCAATGTGACGTCTTCAAATGTCTCATTTTGTCAAGATATTCAGTTTAAAATGTTGCAAAAATGTCATACAGACCGATCTGTTCATTTTGATATATTTACATTTGTATATTTTTATTGAAATGTGTTGATATTTGTACATATAAGAAGCTGAAAGTCCACAGAGCAGCACTGTTGTTCTGTCCAGTAAAAACATGAAGCTTCACTTTAACAAATATTAGATTTAATATATGAAACCAACATTTGTCTGATATTAAATATCAAAACACAGAAACATCAGAACCAGCAATAAATGACCAGAGATCAGACAGTTGGTATAAACTGAACACATATTGGGAATCTAAATGGTTAAAACTTTAACAAAGTGACATAAAAAGAGTTCTACGATTTAAAAAATATATCAGCTTTTAGCTGAAGATCTCCACCGTTACTGCTGGTCGGTGTGAAATGCATTTAGACTGTTGGATGAGCTGCAGACTGTGAGACGGTACTCAGGCTGATGACGTTTTACAAGTGTGATGTCACTGCTCCCTCAGCCTGCAGACCGCCCTCCACCTGGCGTCGGAGAAGGCCCACAGCGACGTCATCGAGGTGTTGGTCAAACACGAGGCAAAGGTCAGCGACCTTCAACACGTGACATCAAACATCCTGAAAGCTTGTTATATTATCCATCGTGTCAAATCTTCATGTGAAAAGTAACTAAAGCTGTTAAATAAATGTAGTGGAGTAGAAAGTATAAAGTAGCATCACATGGAAATACTCAAGGAAAGTACAAGTACCTCAACATTATACTTAAGTTCAGTACTTGAATAAATGTAAACAGACTCATCTCGCCTCCTGTTATCCTCCAGGTGAACGCGGTCGATCACCTCGGTCAGACGCCGCTGCATCGAGCCGCTCGCTGCGGACACCTGCAGACCTGCAGACAGCTGCTGAGCGCCGGCTGCGACCCGCTGCTCACGTCGCTGCAGGGACTCTCGGCCTCACAGATGGGAAACGACGGCATGCAGGAGATGCTGCGAGGCGCGGCGGTGATCGGTACGTCGGTCGAAACTTTAAACCCCTTCAGAATCTTTATTATTAGTGAGCTTCCTCTGTTCGATAAGGAAGCGTTTACATTATACGGCCAAAAGTAAATGGACACGCCTGTTTTTCCAGGTTTTTGTCCTGTTAGTTTGAATGAAAAAGCTGCAACTATTATGATAATCAAATAATCATTTTAGTCACTTTTTAAGCAGAAAGGCCCGATGTGATGATTTAATGCTTTTCTTTGTGAACTGAATAAAGCTGCAACTAACGATTATTTTCATTATCAATTCATCTGCAGATTATTTTCTCAATAAGTCGGTTAATCCTCGAGTCCATGAAATGTTAAAAAGTAGTGAAAAATTCCTCAGTTTGCTTGTTTTGTCCGACCAACAGTCTAAAATGTTCATATATTCAATTAACTGTCACGTAAGACAAAGAAAAACAGCAAATCTTCACATTAGAGAAGCAGGAAGCATCACGTTTTTGCTTAAAAAACAATTAATTGATTATAAAAATAGTTGCTAATTAATTTTCAGACGATTGACTAATCGATTAATCGTTTAATTGTTGCAGCTATAAAACTGAATCTGTTCAAAATAAGATATTTGAAGATGTAACTATTGACTGTGGAAAATTATAACCAGCATTTTATACTATTTTCTGACATTTTATAGATAAAATAATTAATCCATTAATCAATTATGGGGAAAAAAAAATGGTTCAGCTATCACATACAGCTGCAACGTTCAGCTGTCCACATACTTAATATTTATTATTTTTATTATATATTTATTTTATAATTTTCTACTGGTTCTAATAAAAGCTGACAAGTCAAAGAGGAAACAGAAATGATTAAGTTTACTCGCTGCTGAAACATTTCAAACAGTTAAAATACTGAAACATGAAGTCGAAGCAGCTGAAATGTGGTTCCAGTAAACAGTGACTAATAATTCAGTCTGACAAACACAAACAACAATAATAACAACTTCCTGTTTATTTGGTTGCTACAGTAAAACATCTGTAACGCTGCAAAGTAAAGAATAAAGTACATAGATCTTATTTTAATCCAGCTGTGGTCACATTTATTTCACGTTGTGTCACCAACCAAAGACGTCTCTCAGATCTTCTACAGAGTTTCATCGTTTGTCTGTTTGTCTCTCAGCAGAAGCAGTTCTGATCGGGAACTCTGAAGTCGACCGACAGCTGCTGGAAGCCTCCAAATCAGGAGATCTGGAAACTGTCAAGGTAGTTTATGTTTTCACACCATGTTGGAGCTCCACAACAGATATGAATGAAACCGAATGTTGTGACAGAGAACAGATGATTTCATCACTGATCATCTGGCAGCAGTGGTGGAAAGTAACTAAATACATTTACTCAAGAACTGAACTGAAGGATCTGAGTTCTTCTTCCAACACTGTTTTTGTTCCCTCTTTAGAAACTTTGCACGGTGCAGAACGTGAACTGCAGGGACGTGGAGGGTCGACAGTCAACGCCGCTGCACTTCGCCGCCGGCTACAACCGGCTGGCTGTGGTCCAGTTCCTGCTGCAGCACGGAGCCGACGTACATGCCAAGGATAAAGGGTGAGACGGGAGACGAATCATTCTGCTTTATATTATTTATTTTATCTCTTATTTCTCTGTATTAATTAACAGTTTAGATAATGAAACTGAGCTGAAACAGCAGATTTAACATCTGTCCCGTCTCTCTGTCAGAGGTCTGGTTCCTCTCCATAACGCCTGTTCGTACGGTCACTATGAGGTCGCAGAGCTGTTGGTGCTTCACGGCGCCGTGGTCAACGTGGCCGACCTCTGGAAGTTCACTCCGCTGCACGAAGCTGCCGCCAAGGGCAAATATGACATCTGTAAACTCCTGCTGCAGGTACACACACACACACACACACACACACACACACACAGTCAGCTGATCAGAAACAGCTGAGGCTCAAACACAAAGCTCTCAGTAATGTTTCGTCATGTTTCACGTCTCCAGCACGGCGCCGACCCGACCCGGAAGAACCGGGACGGTAACACTCCTCTGGATCTGGTGAAGGACGCCGACACGGACATCCAGGACCTGCTGCGGGGCGACGCCGCCCTGCTGGACGCCGCCAAGAAGGGCTGCCTGGCTCGAGTGAAGAAACTCTGCACGCAGGACAACGTCAACTGTAGAGACACACAAGGGAGACACTCGACGCCGCTGCACCTCGCCGGTACCGACGTCTTTACTCTGATCCACAACGTGTCTTTCTGGGCTCCAAAACAACAACAGATATTTAAAATCACACTGATCAATAAAATAAGAAAAAACAAAACAAGCCGAATGTAAAGATCAGAAAATAAGTGAAACAATTAAAAAAAGAAAATAACAACAATCAAAACGGTTCAAAAAGCACAATAACTAAAACTATTCATCAGCTTCTCTTCATCACTTTAAACCTGCATTAACTGATGTTTTAAAACAAACTAGTTGCTTATTTCCACATCCAGCAGTTACCGAGCAACATTATCATTCATTTGGAGTCGTGTTTATGTCCACCTGGTGAATGTAAGTCCAATAATCACTCTCTTTTAGCTCTGTTTTTGGTCTCCACCAACTCCTGAGGGAAATATCTGGCTCTTTAGCTGCTAAATGCTCCACTATGTTCACCAGCTAGTCTACAGCTAACTGTGTCTGTCTGCTGTTTGGTGTTGAGCAGGTAGTGTTCAGTGACTTTTCACAGCTTTTTATCTCTGAAAACGACGCTATGAGACGCTGAGAGTGAACCAGAACAGTAAAGTTGCAGCTGGACAGATAAACAATGAGCTGAAACTCACTATAAAGCTCCGTAAAGCCGAGAGGAGCTGCAGAGTCTCTGATAATTCTCTGTAGGTTCATCACTACGAACCAAACATATTACACACTGACAGATCAGACATAAGTATCACAAAAATATAGATTTTAGGATTTAAGAAACAAATTTAAGGGACCAAAAATGTTTGTTATATTATTCATGAAAATCAAAACTATCAGCTGATATATTTTAATCTCAAATATCGGTTTTGACCTGTTTTTCTCTCCTCGTGTTTCCTGCAACTCTCTACTGTCACAAATTCCTTCATAATAAACTTTGCAATATTTATTCTCCTTAAGATAATTAAAATAAAATAACAGATATTCAGTTACTCTACATTATCTCTAATTCACCTCACATTTAATTTTGGTTCAGTCTGGAATTAAATAACAAAATATTATCTTTCAAAATGTTAACTTTCAGTGTGTGTGTGTGTGTGTGTGTGTGTGTGTGTGTGTGTGTGTGTGTGTGTGTGTCAGCGGGCTACAACAACCTGGAGGTGGCAGAGTATCTGCTGCAGCACGGAGCTGAAGTCAACTCTCAGGATAAAGGAGGACTGATCCCTCTGCACAACGCTGCCTCCTACGGGGTGAGGAGGGGATAACACACACTCACACACACACACACTCACACACACACACACGCGCACACACACACACTCACACACACACACACGCGCACACACACACACACACATACACACACACACACACACACACACACACACACACACATACACACACACACATACACACACACACACACACACACTGTAATGTCCAATTTAAAGAAAACAAACTTTATTGACCAGTGAAAACTGTGACATGTAGAAAGGAACTGAGTATTTCCATCTGATGTCACTTTATACTCTCACTCCACTACATATCAGTTGTGTTAAATATGGATCTGAGTACTTCTTCCACCATAAATCTCCAGAAAAAGCTTAAAAGAAGACTTTGAGTTTGGATTATTTTGTTAATCCTGAATAGATTCAGCGAGCGACTGGAAAAGAAAATGCTTCCAAACCTCAACAAAGGCTCCACTGAACCAAACTGTGGACAAATGTTGACTCACTGAGGACTTGACATAGTATTTTGTGGCCATATTGTCCAGTAAGAACAGTCCAGTGTCTGATTTTGTTTGAGCTGCTTTAACTTAACTGACTTTGTCTTGATTGATTCATCTTTTACACACACACACACACACACACACACACACACACGCATACACACACACACACACACTCATGTCCTCTGATTGATGAGCTGCTGATTGAAGAGACAGAAAGTGGACACACACACAGTAATAAGCAGAGAAATGGCTCTTGTCCATTCAGATCAGTTGATTGAGACTAAAGAGATCATCTCCACCTCCACTCTCCTCTCTCAGCTCATCCTCTCATCGCTCTACCGTCCGATCTCTTATTTCTCTCATTTTCTGACTGTATTTTTGCGGCGGTGCAGCGACGAGCACGAACAGCTCTCAGATCTGATCCTGAAGTTCTCTTTGCTCGTCTGGTAACGTCGGTGCACAGAAATTATGTTCATATACGACTAAACTGCAACAGCAAATACGTTCAGATAGAAACGTTTTCTCTCAACATAATGAGAAAATGTTGTTTATTAACGTATTTGTGAGTGAAACGTTCAGACACAACGTTCCTCGTTGTTTCTTTTCCCAACAAAATATCTGCTGATGCAGCAGAATGTTTGCTGGTAGCTGCAGCAACATTAAAGGTTTTATAGTTCAGACTCCGGCAGCACTTTGTTCAGGTTGATCTGAGAAAAGACGTCTGTTTATCAGTCAGAACAAACTGAATACTTGCAGCAAATGTGCAGCAATGATGAAATAAAGCTTAAAATGTAAGTAAATTATTTGAAGTAATCTGCTGAAGGTGGAAAGTTTCTCGGAGCTCGTTGAAAATTTGTGACATCACAACTAGTTTGGAGCCAATCGTGGTCCAGTATTCAACTTACACAAGTGTGATGTGGAAACTTGAAGCCTCCAGTTGCACAAACACTGAGACTGAACTTTACAGTGAAGGAGGAAACATGTGATGTCCTGCAGGAAAACTTTAGAAATTAAAAAAATATTTATTCAGAGATTCTGGATTTTTAATGAGGGAGAAGGTGCAGATGTCGTTCTAATGATTTTAACTGGCTGTCGTATAAACTGTCAAGTAGCTGTCAGAGTACAAGTGTAATGAGAGACGACGCTAGACAGAAGTTATTATAGTTTTAATATATCAAGTAAGAAACGTCAGGAAGAGACAAGTGCATAAGAAAAACCATAAGCTAAGAAAGAAGTGCAGAAAGGTTAAAGAAGAGCAGACTGTGTGAGTCCGGATGCTGATTTCAGACCAGGCAGTGATGTTTTCACCAGACGATGTTCATTTGCAGACCATGTCAGAAAATGCAGAGTATTTTTTTTATATTTCTTAAAACATGTCTGGTGTTTGAAAAAATAACGTTAAACATGGTTGAAGCAGGAATGTCAGTAAAGTCGTCTGTATATATTAAACTTTACAGGTGATCTGTTGAAGTTTCTCCTTCAGTTCAGGAAATTCCTGCAGCATTTGAAGGCAGCAGGATGTTGATAAATCTGCAGTCGCTGCTACAGAATAAAACACACAGATCAGATCAGACCGGTCAGTTATAACGTCTTCTAGCTGTTCATGTGGGAGACGTCGGGTTCAGCAGTCCTGTGCATCATAACCTGCTCTCCAACTTTCCTTTTTTTAATAAAAGTGGCGTTTTATGTTTTATTCTTAAAAAAGCATCAAAGCGCCGCTCTGCAGGAGTACAGCATCATACTCTTAGTCTAGTTTATTTAAAATTTTATAGACTGCAGCAGCCTAAAGGATTTTAGATAAGAGTCAAAAATCTGATGAATGAAAACTTCTCAAATTTTCTTTTATTGACGTTTAAATGAAAGATGAAACTTTACATTAAATATGTTTACATGAACATTAGATCCTGGTTTTCATCTGTTTACATGATCATAACAGTAAAGTTTCTGATCAGATGTCAACATCTCAGACTCTCTTCTGTACAGATTGATTGATTGATTGATTACGGTTTCTGGTTTCTGGACTCTGAACGCTGATGGAAACCACGATGTGATCGATCAGCTGTGTGGAGGCGATAAAGGAGATTCTAACTCTCCTTTTTCACTCAAGACACAACAGTTTATGTCACTTTTTATGTGAACAAAGTGCAGCACTATAATACACAACAGTCAGAAATAGAAGATAAAGAGAAAAATACCACAAAGAAAAGTGATTTAACCATATAAATAAAAAAATTACAGTCAAAATGTGAAATAAAAAAGAAAGAGCTGTTCAGTTGTATGTGTAAAAGTTCTCAGAATAAAAACAGTATAAACTGTACATGTAGTGTTCAAATGTCAATTACAAATAATGGTGTTCATGTAACAATGTGATGGTTTCACAGTTGTGCAGATGATGACAGTCTTACATTAATATAACATGAAGTGTATATAATAATAATAATACGCTGTCGGCTTTTCACTCCACCTCTGAGTGAAGCCGTTCAGGACGATTATAAATATATTTTATTTCCAAACGTAACGTAACAACATAAGAACATCGAGCTTTAACGTCTCCATTATGCATCAGTGAAATCAGAGTTTCCCTCAGTTTGAGCGTGTTGATCATTATTTACTACGGGACGGTAACCTGACATGAAGACACACCTGCAACACATGACGTCAGGTGTTTACACGCCTCAGTGTCCTGGTTTCTCTCACAGGTTTCCAGGATTTACACGCTTGATTTAAGTGTCTTTTTAGTAGATTATTAACTTAAAAAATGCAGATTTTTACCCCCAAAACATTCAGAGAAGAAGAAGACGATTTTTAAGCCCTGAATTTTGTCTGCAGGCTTCCTTTTCAGGCTGCATGCAGCACCAACAACCTCCAGAAGTAAGGGAGCTCTTGGTGAAGATGAACATATTAAACAAACTCGTTCTTTCTCTCTCTCGTGTCGTGTTTTGTGTTCAGCACGTGGACGTGGCGGCGCTGCTCATCAAGTACGACGCCTGCGTCAACGCCACCGATAAGTGGGCGTTCACTCCGCTCCACGAGGCCGCTCAGAAGGGCCGCACCCAGCTGTGCGCCCTCCTATTGGCTCACGGCGCCGACCCCGCCCTCCAAAACCAGGAAGGACACTCGCCGCTGGATCTGGTCACGGTCCGTCTCACGCCACCTGAAAATGAAACACAGACTCCATTTTTCTTTCTTCTTCACCTCCTCTTACTCCTCTTTTTTATCTTGTTATTTCTCTTCTCTCTCTGGCCTCCTCCTCCTCCTCCTCCTTATGTCCTCCTCTTCTTCTCCTTGTCTTCCTCCTCTTTTCCTCCCCACCTCCTCCCCTCTAACTCATTTCCTCTTCCTCTCCTCCTCCTCCTCATGTCCTTTTCATTATCTTCTTCTCTTTATTTCCTCCTCCTCCACCCTTTCTTCCCTCTTCCTCCTCTACTTCCTCCATCTTCTTTCTGCTCCTCTTTTCCTTGTCTTCCTCCTCTCCACCTCTTTCTTTGTCCTCCTCCTCCTCCTTGTGTCCTCTTCATCTCCTTCTCCTTATTTCCTCCTCCTCCTCCACTTCGTCTTCCTTCTCTCTTTCTTCCTTTCTTCTCCTTGTCTCCCTCCTCTCTTCCTTCTTGTGTCCTTTAAATTGTCTCCTCCTCCTCCTCTTTTCCTCTTCCTCCTTTTTTCCCTCCTCTTCCTCCTCCTCTTCCTCCTGCAGGCTGATGATGTTCGGGCTTTGCTAACAGCAGCCATGCCTCCCTCTGCGCTCCCCAGCTGTTATAAACCTCAGGTCATCAGCGTGCCGGCGTCGGCGTCTGGTTCTCAGCCCGTCGCCGTGGTCCCACCCCTCCTCTCCTCCTCCTCCTCCTCCTCCTCTTCCTCTTCTTCCTGCCCTGCCCCTCCTCTCCTCCCCTCTTCCTCCACTTCCTCCTCCTCCTCCTCCTCCTCCTCTGGGCTTGTTGCCACCACAGCAGCAGCTACGACCATCAGCGACACCACCGCTGCTAATGCTTCAAACTCCTCGTCTTCATCTTCCTCAGAGTTTCCTGAGATGTCGGCGCTGCTGTTGGCTGCTGAGAGGTCGCTGGGCGCTGAGAGGAAAGAGGAAGGTGAGTTCTGAGGATGGAACGGAAAAACTAAACAACAAGATGAACAAGGAAAATATTCACAACACGTCATCAGATTATAACGTACGTGTGTGTGTGTGTGTGTGTGTGTGTGTGTGTGTGTGTGTGTGTGTGTTCCAGGAGTTGAGCTCCGTATCTGTCAGTTCTTTAAGAACGTGGGACTGGAGCATCTTCTGGACATCTTCGACAGAGAGCAGGTGAGATCTTCAACACGCACCTGCTGCTCAGGTCCAGAGGTTTTGATATGAAGCTCAACAAGCGAGTGAAGCTGTAAACAGAACATGTTCCTGCACATGCTCAGTAGCGTCTGCCTCACACAGAACTACTCTCCAGAGACTGAAAACGTGATGCTGTTATTAGTCTTTGGAGCCGTTTTTCTTCATGATGAAGGAACATGTGACCCAGTGCAGCGCTGTGACTCACTGACGTGTTTTTAATAGTTTCTGGAACAACAACGGAGGAATAAGATATATCAGGCTTTAGATACACACACAATACTTGTTAGTAGATCAGTTCATTGTTGGTTTGGATCCAAACAAATCATAAATCAGTTCTTGGCAGTTTCACAGATGGCTGCAGACTTTCTGTAAATGACTAAACTCATAACATTTTAGCTTTACATGTCTCAGTATCTATACATAAATGGCAACATATCAAAGTTTAAGGTCTCTATTTATCAAATGTGCAACAATTACAAGCAATTATTGGTGACCAGGGTAGGACCGTGTACGCCCTACAGCCACCGTGGCATTTGTGCCCCTGCTACTGTGAAAATCTCAAGGTTGCTTTACATCAGTTGTCTTTTAGAACTGCAGCGGTCCGTGCAGCTTGGATTGTTTGCACGCTTCCATCCAAAACAAATGAACACATTGATTAAAACCAGTAAAAATGCTGAATGAAGCAGTTTCTCGTTTAAAATCAGTGTTTCTTCGACGGTGTTCGGCAGGCGCAGGACGTCTGGACGGGCTGTTAGCCGAGCTGCTGCTAACGTTTGCTCAGCTCGTTTCTCTGATAACTTAATCTGGTTAAAAGATATATTTAAAACGACCGAGATCTGAAAGGTTTATTGTAAAAATGTGGCTTAAAACTGGATAAAACATCAATTTTTGACAGAGTTTTGACAACCACAACACCGACGCATGGTAGAGGGGGTATGACGCCATCAACAAGCGACTAAATGAAACGGATGCCTTTAAAAAGCCTTAAAAGTAGAGATTTCTCTGGGTTTGAAAATTGTTGGAAACATTTGGGATAATGTAAGATGATGATGAGTCACACACACAGAGTATTACATTTTAATACTCTGTTGGTCCCAATAAGACCAACTGCTGTTCACTTTCATTCCTTTATTTTACCTCCAAAAAAACAAAGTTCTGATACACAAATCTGTTTTCAGTTTTCTGATTGTGGAAATACTCAAATAAAGTACCTTAAATTGTACTTGAGTGAAATAGTTACTTTCCACCACTGGTTGTCATTCCCAGTCTCTCTCTCCCATTGTTTCCTGTCATCTTACAACTGTTGCTATCCATCAGAGGCATAAAATGCCCCCAAAAATATATTTAGAAAAATAATAATGGAAGCTAAAACAAAATACTGTGGAATATAATATACTTGTCATTGGAATAAATGTCAGTAAAGCCTGCAAGTCTCATCAGAGAGTGTTTGAGGTTGATATGAAATAAAGACGTTATTCAGAGACAGCAGGACTTCATCCTGTGTGTGTGTGTGTGTGTGTGTGTGTGTGTGTGTGTGCAGATCACTCTGGACGTGCTGGTGGAGATGGGTCACCGCGAGCTGAAGGATATCGGCATCAACGCCTACGGACACCGACACAAGATCATCAAAGGAGTGGAGAGGCTCATCAGCGGGCCGCAGAGTGAGAACACACACACACACACACACACACACTTCAACACACACACACACACACACACACACACACACACACACACTCACACACACACACACACACACACTTCAACACACACACACACACACACACACACACACACACACACACTTCAACACACACACACACACACACACACACACACACACACACACACTTCAACACACACACACACACACACTTCAACACACACACACACACACACACACACTTCAACACACACACACACACACACTTCAACACACACACACACACACACACACACACTTCAACACACACACGCACACACACTTCAACACACACACACACACACACACACACACACTTCAACACACACACGCACACACACACACACACTTCAACACACACACACACACTTCAACACACACACACACACACACACACACACACTTCAACACACACACACACACACACACACACACACTTCAACACATACACGCACACACACTTCAACACACACACACACACACACGCACACACACACACACACACTTCAACACACACACACACACACACACACACACTTCAACACACACACACACACACACACTTCAACACACACACACACACTTCAACACACACACACACACACACGCACACACACTTCAACACACACACTTCAACACACACACACACACTTTAACACACACACACACACTTCAACACACACACTTCAACACACACACACACACACACACACTTCAACACACACACACACACACACACTGCATAGTAATCATGTGTTCCTTTAGCCGTGTCTATTTTGCATCAAGACAGAGAGGAGAGAGATTTGTGAGGCAGCGTGTTGTATAAAGTGCTCAGAAAAACGAACATTTTAACATCTACAGTCGTACTCCTTCATCTGCTGATGAAGGTCATGTGATATGATCAAAAAGATACAGAACAGCTACTAAATGGACCCTGTGATGAGACTGTTTTGTTTGAATTCATCTTATTTAAACCCATGATTCCTGTGACCTCCATGTTGTGTATTTACTCGTCTGAGTGGTTTTATTTATTTTTAGTTTTAATATTTTTATTTGTCTGTTTGCACAGTAATAAAATATAAAAATGTTAATGTTTTTGTGTACACAAACACATTCACATATATTAAAAATACTTTTTAATCATTTTTATTCACTTATCTGTTATTTTTTCTGTTCTTATTGTGCGGGAGGTAACACAATGGGCAAAACTTAAAAATTGGGATTATATGTAAGTGATTATAAAAAAATTATTTAAAAACTTTTGCTTGCACACACGCAGCTACACATGAATTTAAAATAAACAAACACTTCTGCAGGACAGGTAGGTAAACAAAAACATCTGAAAACCAACATTAAACACAAATACTGAGGATGGAAATACTACTAATTAGTAAAGAAAAACAAAAAAATCTATTTATACAATATAAGTAACTGTCAGACAAATTCAACAACTTCCTGCAATATATAAATAAATATATATATACTGTATATAATATATAATAAATGATAACTTGTTATGCAAAATAAAAGTCCTCATTTCTGCAGGATGTTTGCAGTTTCTCATGTGAAGTTTTACCATCAAATTACATGTTTGTGTGTTTCAGGTCTGAACCCGTATCTGACGTTAAATACAGCCAACAGCGGCACGATGCTGATCGACCTCGCAGCTGACGACAAAGAGTTCCAGTCAGTAGAAGAAGAGGTACAGGCTCATAGTTTTACTTCTAGTACTACGTCTACCGCTAACAATAATAACGATAATCATAATAACGTATCTAAAAGAAAGAAGTTTAGTTCTCTGGTTGTTGTTAAATGGTTGGTAGAGTGTTAGACACACGATGATGTCCTCACTTGTGTTGATCAGATGCAGAGTACGATCCGAGAGCACCGAGACGGCGGCCATGCTGGAGGAGTCTTCAACAGATACAACCTGGTCAAGGTAACGTGCTGTTTGTTTTCAGACTCAAAATTTCATGTTAAAGACCCAACAAAGATAAAAATTGGTAAGTACGATTAGCACACTTGTTTGCTTACATGTGTATAGTGTTAATGTTATATATAGTGTTAGTTATAATATTTAGTGATAGTGATGTGTGTAGAAGCAGGTGTAGTGAAACATTTCAATAACAAAACCAGAACTGATATTCTGTAACTACGTGCTCGATTATACAACATTTCTTGGTATTTTGTAGAAGTGACTCAGTTTGAATAAATCTTCAGCTAGTTTTTGTCTAATTCAGTAATCAATAACATAAAGAGAGTTTTTAAATCTTAACTTTTATTGGGCTAGTTTACAGTCATGGAGACAACTGTAGTACTGTACGGTGGCCAGAAGAGGACAAAGGGTGACATCAAGAATTGTGTTCTCATATTTTCTCATATTCAAACAACACAAAGCCGTTTAACAAATACCACCATCTTGGATTTTGTGGAGTGAATGACGTAGCTTGCATGATGCGTTGTTGGTTAGCCTGACGTAGTAGCCGCCGTCTGCTAACGTTTTAAGTCTTTTCTCCGTAATACATCCATGGTTTTAACAGGTGAGAAGCACTGATGTGACACTAAAATGTCTTTCTTTCAGGCTGTTTCTGTTCATTTAAACTTGTTTCTTCATTCCTCTCACACTGTTGGAAGGCTAACATTCACTGTGATGATCCCAAACTATCCCATAATGCATCACACAACCCAATTCAATCGCTCTTGAAAATGCTTTACTTTGAGGGCTTTTAGCTAAAAGCTAATGTTAGCATGCTAACATGCGCGTATTGACAACGCTAACATATTGAAGTTTAGCAGGTATAATGTTTATCATTTTTACCATCTTAGTTTAGCGTGTTAGCATGCTAATATTTGCTCATTTACACTAAACTCAAAGGAAACCTGATGCCTTTTAAATGAAAGTATTGGACAAATTCATATTTTGACCTGATGATGAGGATCACTAAAGTAAATACAGTTCATCCTAAGGGGAATATGAATGTTGGTACAAAATTTCACAGCAATCCATCCACTCGTTGTCAAGATATTTCACTCAAAACCACAAATGTCGACCTCATGATGACAGTAGAGAAAAAGTCAGTCGATCGCCAAAGTCGTTAGGATACATCCTCTGGGAACCATGAATGTCAGTACAAAATTAACATGGAAATCCATCCAATAGTAGTTCAGATACTTCAGTCTGGATCAAAGTAGTGGACTGATGGTGTGAGCCTTGCTAATAAAAAATAACCCACCAGACTGGAAGATAACCATTCAGTAATTAACTGCTGTGTTCCTGCTGTCTAATGTTCTGGTCACTTGTGTTTCAGATCCAGAAGGTTTGCAACAAGAAGCTTTGGGAGCGGTACACCCACCGCAGGAAGGAAGTATCCGAGGAAAACCACAACCACTCCAACGAACGGATGCTCTTCCACGGTCAGAATATCACCAGTTCAAAACAACAAAGATGTGTAATGTATAATCACAATAAAATAAATATAAAATGTATCCATTTCTCAGCAGAAACTTGAATCAGCTTGAAACTTTGATCATTATCAGTAGTATTTGTATTGATCGTAGTGCATCCGTTCCCTCGCAGGCTCCCCGTTCGTCAACGCCATCATCCATAAAGGTTTTGACGAGCGTCACGCCTACATCGGCGGGATGTTCGGCGCTGGGATCTACTTCGCCGAGAACTCCTCAAAGAGCAACCAGTACGTTTACGGGATCGGAGGAGGGACGGGCTGCCCGCTGCACAAAGACCGCTCCTGCTACGTCTGCCACAGGTACGCCACCACGACGCCATCACAACGCCATCACAACGCCACCATGACGCCACCCCAACACAAAAACACTGTGTTCACCAACAGTATCACCATGACGCAGTGTTTTTAAGAGTGAAACCCTGTTTATGTGCACAAGAACAACATCCAATCACACTATTCTACTGATCAATAGCTGGTGGCGGTAATATACCAAGAAACAAAAGCAAGAAGACATTAATGTTACATTTATTTAATGTTAATTTATTTGGTTTATTTACATGGTTTTGTTTTTATTTGTTAAAACCAATAACAGTATTATTGATGACTGTATAAAATGTCCTTATTTGCTACTGTAAATGAAAAACAATGAACAATTTGCCCAATTTTTTTGTCAATTGATGCGGAAAACTAAACTCCAAAATCAAAAAGTACAAAAAAATCTGGAAAACATTGTAAGGCAAATTTGATTTAATTGGTTTTATCAAATTGGTATAATTTGATTATGGATCTGTGATATACAATATGTGTATGTCTGGTTTATCAATAAAGTTTTTTTATTGATATCAAAAAATAACGATGTAACATTTTCCAAAAATCAGCTTTGCAAATGTTTTATGAAGAAGGAAACACACTCAGAGACACACACACTCAATGTAAACATAACTTATAAAAAACACCACAGAGAACTTTGAACTGTTTTCAAGTTATAATTTAAGTGTCTCAGCTTTTAAAATGTCTTTTTCTAGATTTACTTTCTGTCCAAACAAATCAGTAAGCTTCATATGACAAAGAAAGAAAAATGCTGTTGAAACTGTTTTATCTACGTCTCTTGATGTCTACGTCGGGTCATAAATAAAACCTGAATATACAAAGATACATTTGTCGAAGGTTAAAGGTCTGATGATATCTTTCCTTTCTTTTCTTGTATATTCAAGAAGAATAAAAAGATCAAAAGCCAACAATGAACTAATGTACCAATAAGTACTGTGTGTGTATCAAAGCCTGATTTATCTTATTCATAGATCAAGTCTAGTTTATAAAAGTACATTTGTGAGGCGTTTTTAAAGATTTACATCTTCAGTAGGAACCAGAAGGCTCAGGGCTGTGTGCAACAAAGAGGACAGTGAATAATAAGAGTAATGTCAACTCATCTAACTGTAGTTATTGTGTTGGGATCTTAAATCTTCAGTTACTCCTCGCACTAATGACTTATTGTTCGTTTTGTTCCTCGCAGGCACCTGTTGTTCTGCAGGGTGACTCTGGGTAAATCCTTCCTGCAGTTCAGTGCCATGAAGATGGCCCACTCGCCGCCGGGTCACCACTCAGTCACCGGCAGACCGAGCGTTAACGGCCTGGCGTTGGCCGAATACGTCATCTACAGAGGAGAGCAGGTCAGCAACGCCTCTACTATGTTTTTATTGAAATGTACACATACACTGCCTGGCCAAAAAAAACGTTGCCACCTAAAAGAAAAAGGTCACACACTAATATTTCATTGGACCGCCTTTAGCTTTGATTACGGCACTCATTCACTGTGGCATTGATTCAATAAGCTTCTGCAATGTCACAAGATTTATTTCCGTCCAGTGTTGCATTAATTTTTCACCAAGATCTTGTATTGATGATGGGAGAGTCGGACCACTGCGCAAAGCCTTCTCCAGCACATCTTAAAGATTCTCAATGGGGGTTAAGGTCTGGACTCTGTGGTGGCCAATCCATGTGTGAAAATGATGTCTCATGGTCCTTGAACCACTCTTTCACAATTTGAGCCTGATGAATCCTGGTGTTGTCATCTTGGAATATGCGCGTGCCATCAGGGAAGAAAAAATCCATTGATGGAATAATCTGGTCATTCGGTATATTCAGGTAGTCAGCTGACCTCATTCTTTGGGCACATAATGTTGCTGAACCTAGACCCGACCAACTGCAGCAACCCCAGATCATAGCACTGTACAGTAGGCACTAGGCATGATGGGTGCATCACTTCATCTGCCTCTCTTCTTACCCTGATGCTCCCATCACTCTGGAACAGAGTAAATCTGGACTCATCAGACCCAAGCAGCAACCTCCGGGGCTGAAAAATGAAGTCAATGCAGAAGTGCCAAAAACTGCAGTTCCTTGAATGACCACTTGAGGCTCCAAAAGCAAGTCAATCCCCATAGACCTCCATGTTAAAATGCCCAACTTTACAGCAGAAATAAACATGTTTACAGCCTGGTACAAAAAATGGTTTTAGTCTCTGTAGCTAATTTCCTCTTTCATGACAACTGTACGGGGGTGAATTCTTTTATAACTCACCCGTTTAAATTTTATTAAGCTGTAAAGTTCTGCATAATGAAGGACATGGCTGCTTTGAGTGACAGGTCCGCCAGTCGTTAGGTGGCTTGTTTCAGCCATTCGGCCCGCCTCTTTGCCCATTTTTGATTGGCTGGGAGTTAGGCAGCGTCACGTACTGCCAAGATGGCGACGGCCGGAGCAGCTCACTTTGAGCTTCAAAACCGATTTTACACGGGTGACGTCACGGTAACTACGTCCATATTTTTATACAGTCTGTGATCAGACCACATGACCTTCTTCCATTGCCCCAGAGTCCAATCTTTATGCTCCCTAGCAAATTGAAGCCTTTTTTCCCCAATTAGCCTCACTGTTTAGTGGTTTTCTTAGAGCTACACAGCTGTTCAGTCCCAATTACTTGACTTGTCTTTGTATTGTGAGAGTGGAAATGCTCTTACTTTCATTATTAAACATAGCCCTGAGTTCTACTGTTGTTTTTCTGTGATTTGATTTCGATCACGATCAGTTAGGATTTTTTTCCGACCACATTTCTTCCTGGAAGATGAAGGTTCCCCGCTATCCTTCCAGTTTTTAATAATGCGTTGGACAGTTCTTAATCCAATTTTAGTAGTTTCTGCAATCTCCT
This sequence comes from Thunnus maccoyii, assembly GCF_910596095.1. Classification (NCBI taxonomy): domain Eukaryota; kingdom Metazoa; phylum Chordata; class Actinopteri; order Scombriformes; family Scombridae; genus Thunnus; species Thunnus maccoyii. Next base: position 2,390,547 of record NC_056552.1, read on the forward strand.
ATGTTTTCTCTGCTTGATGCATGCCAATGATTTGACCCTGCTCAAACAGACTAACATCTTTTCTTTTGACATGGTTGTTTAAGAAATGAGAAGTTACTCATTGCATCAGTTGGGGTTCAATAACTTGTTGCCAGCTGAAAGATAATCACCCATGCAGTGATTATCCAATAGGAGGCTCTTACCTATTTGCTTAGTTAAATCCAGGTGGCGACTTTTTTTTTGGCCATGCAGTGTATATTAATAGGGTTTTAACTTCATTATTTTTAATGATCTCTATGGTGTTTATGTGTCATTTGTTGAAAAGACCTTCCTGTTAGCTCCTTTCTTCTCTTCTCTGTTTACAATGATGGCTTTAAAACACCTTTGGCCTCCTGGCTGCTGCTTGTTTGTGACACTGCTGATTGTTCAATCGATCGACTAGTGTTCAAATTATCTTCCTGTCAGCTCCTCTCTTCTCTTCTCTGCTTACAATAATTACTTTTAAAACACCTTTGACCTCCTGGCTGCTGATTGTTCAGTTGATTGATTGACAGTGATTGAAGAAAGGCCAACAACTGGAATCAAACCGTAAATGGAAAAAAAGCATTACGTACTTTTTTTGTTGCTGGAAGAGAAGCATCATAAAACAGCCTACATGTATGGAAACACTGAGGTATAATTTATGTTGACTGGCAATCTGAAGCTTCGTCTCGACCTTTGGCGCTTGTAGCTCTCAGGTTAGTGTCGCCTCCAACATAAGAGAGCAGCGTGGCAGATAGTCGTCGTATAAGTGGAAACCGCAGACGATTGGACGTGTGATGTCTTCTGCCGAAACCAATAGCTGCACACAAGTGGCACTTCACAATCCGGCATGAATAGATGTCCACTCAAGCAATCAGCGGTGTTTTTAGTGTGTGAAATTACACGCAGTGGTCGGCTTTAAAGCAGCAGGACTGAAGAGATGAAGAGGAGCATTATCACAGCTGCTGTTCATATTATCACATTTTCTGTCTTTCAGTCTTCATGTTTTTTTCCTGCAAGTGCAAAAATAGTGTCAGTGAAGCTGCAGGGAGTTGAATTTATGACTGAATGTGTCTCCAAAAGGTCAAAAGTTGATTTGGCTGAAATTTGGTGTAAAGATCATGTTGATTTAGACGATTAGATTTGATACGAAACCATATACGACACAAAATATTCATGAAATGATACGAGCTTCAACATAAGATTTAGGCTGAATGCAGGTTATGCTTGTGTTTTTGTAATTCAGATAGTAGGGAAGTGATTTTTGATGGGTTTTTTTTCAGTGTTTGCACTCTTATTTTGGATAGAAATGCAGAATTTTATCAATAGGAAAATGGGTATTTTTTAGTGCTGACTGATGTATTCAGTGTGATGTTGTATTTTGTGGTTAGTGGGATGGAAACTAATATTATATGATGTTGCTGCTGATCATTTTAGGTGAATTTCAGGTTCACAGTTTTTCACGTGTTTAAAAACAGCAGTCAGGTGTCCAAATGAACAGTGAAAGAGGTTTTCCTCGCTGTAATCTTAGCAGGACAGCATTATATCATCCCGACCGGGACTAATTACAAAAGGACGTTAAAAGTCTCCAGTCTCCATGGCGACGTTAGTAACACAACCCAATCACTAAACGCAACAAAATATGACGGTGCCCACGACATAACAAACTTCTCCAGGTGAGCAACATGAAAGAAGAGATCAAGAGGAAGTAAAGCTACCAAAAGTGCAACACGCACAGTTTGTAAAATAAAACAATCACTATACTTCCTGTTAAAACACAGAATAATTCCTCTTTATAGAGAAATTTCTACATGTAATCATATATCTAAAATCTATTGACATGTTTTCACAAAAACAGTAGACATTTTTTTTTAAAAACTCACCAGAATTTTTAACGTGTACCCTTCAAAATTCAAGATTCAAGAAAAACTTTATTGTCCGTTAATGCAGACAATGATGGAAATTTGTCTTTTGCAAACTCTTTTTTTAATCTACATAACATTTTACAGAAATGTTTAATCCCGTTCATAATTTAGTGACAGAAATCTGAAATCTTCCAGAAATTGTTTTCTTTTTTTCTAATTGAACCTTAATGCAAGCAGGAGAGCTGATGTCAGCAGAGTTTTTAGTCTTACTGAGTGTCAGTGAACGCCTCTCCGTTGCCCGCAGGCCTATCCAGAGTACCTGATCACCTACCAGATCATGAAGCCTGAAGCAGACGGATGAGGAGGAAGAGGACGATGAAGAAAGTGAAGAGGACATTACAAAGAAATGCAGAAGAAGAGTGCTCATCGTAGTTCATCAGTTGAGCGTTTGCTTTACTAACTGCATGCACAAAGACAAACTTTATTTATACAATGTATAAAAACATGTAGGTTTTTAATCAGATGCCTGTTTTTTGCTGTTTTTTCTATTGTTTGTTTTTTGCACTTTATTAACCATGATGTGTGATGTGATGTGACTGTTTGATTTTGTCCTTTTGTCACTATAACAGTATCGTCCAGTGATTCAGGGTTACAGCACTTCTAGAGAGGATGAGTCAGTTTCATCGCATCGGTGTCGAAGCTCTTGGCTTAAGTTTAAACCTAAAAAAAATATTAAATGGGACAATAATGTGAAATTTTCAGAGAAAGAAACCTTGTTTTCAGTTGGACCACCATGCCTTTTTATTTAATTTACCCCAAAAGCTTTTAAAGTATTTTTATTTCAAGGATGACAGTTTTTTTGTTCCATACAGAAGCTAATTTGACAAGAAAATGATCAAAATTGCAGTTAGATGTTTTCCAAGTCGGCAGTTGCTCTCCACAGCATAAACCGTCTTTGCAAAATGTTGTTTTGATGATGAACGCTGATGCTTGCTGTTCAGCAGGAGACACTCGGATGTTGCTGACAATGATTCATCCTCTCTGAAGAGCGAACGCTTGCTCAGTCTCTCCTGACAAACATTTCCAAAAACAACTCTATGTGTTGCCTGGCAACACCCTAACGAGGTGAAGTATTACTTGTATTTTACAAAGATGTTGTGTATACATATTTTTTGTACAAGCATGTTAGTTTATTAACATTTATAATGTGGAAAAATATCTCTTTACTTGGGTTTTGAGGCAGGTTGAAGAGCTGATTTACTCTGCAGGAGTCTGGTTCAAGTCATGTCTGAATCAGCCTCAATGAAATGCAGCCTCTGATTGGGTAATATTGTGATGATCAGCCAATTACACAACACAAGAAAGCCTGAATATGTTTACCATTAGCTTAGAAAGCTTACAAACGCACAAACATGGTTTTTCCACTGCAAAGGGAAACCATCTACTGTACCAAGATTGCACCAGTACGCAGCTTCAGTTAAGGATTAGCTTGTTAGCAGGACGATAAAAATAAAGACAGAAACACTTTCTGTGTCTCAAATCGCGTATTTCTGTACTTACACTTAACATTATGAGTGTGTTCACACTGAGAAGTATGGGAAAATGCACTCAAAATTTGAGTGTGGAACTATGGACAATTCTCACCCTCAATGGCCGCCATCTTGGCTGCATAGCGGAAGGGGAGGGACCACTTTTCTGGAAATGGCGGCCAAGGACGTTGTAACTATACATGTTTTTTAGCACTGAGCACCACTATACTGTTGTCAGATATAAGCCATCAGTATGTTTATTGTGTTAATTTAGCAGTCTGTAATGATTTAGTGGCGCAAACAATAACCCAAATGCTAACGCTAGCTAATGCGAATTTGCGATCGTCATTTCTGGCAAATCTACAACGACCATGTTTGATTTGAGACAACACTACCCTGTCAAAATTCACACACTACGTGAGTAAGTACGTAGTGTACACAGTGTACTACATGAAAGTATACTAACGGAAGTATGTGATTTGAGACACAGCTTTAGTTTTGTGCGTTAGCTTACACGTTATGCTAGTAGAAAGTATCAAATTCCGTTAGCTAGAAACTAGCAGCAATGGCTCATACGGTTCACAGTTTTCCTGTCTAAATGAAGTTAAAGAGCTGTCACAGGCAGAGATCTTGCATACTAGTAAACACTAAAAAATGTGATCCAACTGTTAAGTAGTAATTTTGTCCAACTATCCAGTATTGGTGCAGCGTGGTGACCGTGCAGTAGCAAGGCTGGAAAACAAACACGCTGCCTGTGGTTTTCTTCCTACATTCTCACTTTTAAACCAACAAAGGAGGAAAAACAAAAATGAATGTCACATATGTAAATCTGCTCTGACTGTTCTACTGTTGAGTTCTTCTCCTGTCGTCTGTAATGTGAAGTTAATGGACACTAACGGGGACGTTTCGTGTCCTAATGCATGGTACTGTGGTGCTGTCTGTCTGTCTGTCTGTCTGTCCGCCTCCAAGCAAATTATAGGTTCCTCATTTTGCAAATCAGCAGCTGAATGTGAAGAATTTGATTCCAAAATAGGACAATAAACATTTACTCTACAAACTGATTGAACAAAATGGTGCTACTTAAAGGATTTCAGGTCCTTCAAACTGTTAGAATTGATTAAAAAAATGAAAAACAAACTTAAAGACAGATGTTTTGTGGCATTTTGGAAACAAACTCTTTACTCTGTTTCACACATTATTAAACCACAAGGTGCATTGGACCACACTTTTATTGCATCTTGTAAAAAAAAACTTTCAAAACACTAAATTTAAGAACTAGAAACTTCCTACTTTCCCCCCTTGTTAAATATATACAAATAACTTTTGGTGTTTTGTCATGTTGATATTTGATAGTGACGGTTTATACATTACAACAAGTTCACCTTGACTGGTTCAGATGTGTGAAACAGTCCTGAGCTGTTTAATCTGTTCTTCAGTGTCTAGTTTTTAATTGGCAGAATCAGGATGCTGTCAGCTAAACAGCGGCAGACATTTTGGAGAAAATAAATGACTTCTTAATGATTCCATCTGTGATTTTCTATTAATTTGTTTTCAATTTTACAATTACAAATGTGTACACCTAGTTTAACATCAGAAAGGCTTAAAGATTTAAGCTCTACTTTATGAAGCAATGTTAATGCTAAAATAAGCATGTTAACTTTTGGATGTTAGCATTAAGCTTAAATTACAGCTGAGGCTAACAGGACTTTGGTCATTTCTTGATTTATCCAAAGCGTTGGAGCGACAGACTCGTGATATAATTTCTTTTTTACAAATCATCCCTGATGGATAGCAGTATATCCTGCATGAGAATAAAATTGGTCAAAGGTCCAAAACTTGATGTAAACATAAGTAAAAACACCGGCTGCAAGTCAGAAGTCAGGATGTCAACCTGCTCTGAACGCTTCAATTGCAAAGTTACCTTTACTTCCTCCTCGTGATATGACATCAGATTGTTCACACATGCCCACAAACAGCCGTCTGTTCGGTAGCTTTGGTTGCTAAGGTGGTTGCTAAGGTGTTTCCAAGTGTTGTTCACTCTCATGTTTCAGATCTGATTCAGCTCCAACACATTTGAGAAGTTGACATTTGGAGTACAGAAGGAGAAAAAGAAGTGAAATCCTGCTACTATAGTTTGTTTACGTAGCCTCCGGAGCCGGAGGAAGCTTCCTGAAGCTGACCAATCAGAACAGAGTGGGCTCATCAGGAGGCGGGGCCTTAAAGAGACAGGAGCTAAAACAGCCTGTTTCAGACAGAGGCTGAACTGAGGGGCTGCATAAAGGACCAGTAGAAGATAAATAAGGAGTTTTTAACTAGAAATCATGCAAAAATATTCCAGTAGAGCCCCAGAATATAAATATAGAGCTGACTGGAAATGTGCAGAATATGTGTCCTTTAATCTTTACATGACAAACTTTTTTATCTGTTCTCACAAAATTAAATTTCAACTTCTGACATCAGCTGCTGTCGTGGAGCGGCGTTGTCCTTGAATGTGGAACATAAACTCCAGGAACAAGCTTCATTTTTTCAGAAAAAACAGATGAAAGAAACGCTAGATGAGAGATTATGTTGAGTTACAGAGGCTAGTGGAACAGAGGCTTGACAGGAAGTGACATCATGACATTGGCTCTTTATTAATGACCTCGCTCCGTTCAGATGTGATCTCCAGACATCACATACGGCCACTAACTGCCTCTGTCTGGAAGAAGATTGACGTCCTATCAGTCAGAATGACAGCGGTGCAGATTGTTTGAACCCCTGCCAGCTTCACTCAGATCCTTTTATTTTGATCCTGTCATCTTTCTCTGCTTATGGGAATAGCTGCAATTTGTAAAAATCATGAACCTGAACTGTTGAGCTGAATGTTCAGGTGTCTCTCTGTTAATGTAGGATTTGCTTCTCCGTCCAAACAGCAGCACTGTTGTTGTTTTTCTATATCCTGTCATCTGTTATTGTTCTGTTTTCTTTCTCGTCTTTCTTATCATGTTCCTTGTTTTTGTTGTTATCTGATGTTTTATGTTATATGAGAGCAAAGTGAAACTGGAACATTATATTTTGTCTTCTTTGTTTTCCATTCAATTCATTTTCACAGTGTTGTCATGGAAACTCATTACCAAATGGTTTTTGTTTTGCAATTTTTGAGAAAAGCTGCTGCAAAATCGAACATTTATGGCCAAAATAATCACAAAAAAAACCTCTGAAATCCTTGAGGGACTGAACTGTGATCCTGACTCTCCATCAGATCTCCAATTATTAAACACCTCCCTTATTTTCATTATCAGAGGGCCGCAAAAAGTTTACAATGAAAATAGGGATGCACAATAATATCAGCTCACCGGTATCGGACGATTTCAGCTTTATCGGCAAGAAGTGATAATTTCTGCCGATATGACGGGCCGATACGTCGCCTTCTCCTTCGCCGCCTGGCTGATTCCCTCCACGGATGTTTCACCCGTTAAAGTGAGAAGAAGCAGCGGGTCTGTCGGGCAGCTGAGTGAAGTGCAGCCTGCAGAGGAAACACCCGGACCATCAGGGTGAAACAGTCCACGGAGGAGCTGCTATGTTCGGCTGCACAGACAGGAAACACCTCGGCTGACAGGATGTACCACTCTGTTTGAAAAAAAATCCTACACATTAATTCTGTCTGTCTAATAAACTCAAAGAAAACTCCAGTCTTCCTAAGTTCTTCCTTCATATATTGTCTTTCTTGATCATACTTAGTAAAATCTATGATCACATGTGTAATAGTCTCCTCAACCAGCTGGGAAAAAATATGTACATATATCAGTGTCGCCATCAGTAATCAGCCAAAATGAGCTGGAAAATATCAGCATATCGGATACCAGCAAAAAATCCAATATCATGCCAATTAAAACGTTCTCGACGAGGCCGGTGGAGTTGAAACAGCAGAGACATTTTTACTATTTGTGTGACTCTAATGAATCTTTAAATAAGAGACAGACGGATCCTTCTGTAGCTGAGAGAGAGGAAAGTATGACATTATAAGACTGCAGGTATCTACTGTAGCTAATAAACGTTCTGACAGGTGGAAAAGGATGAGTGTGAAAAGTGCAAAGCCTCGTTTTAATACATCTTGTTCGACGTTTAACGTTGCTACTGAAGTAAATAACAGCCATGATAATGTGACTTTTAAAAGCAACAGAACTGTGATTAACGAATTCTTAATGGTGAAATACAAATACTGAATTTATAGCATTAAAACTTTTTTTTGCAAGCATTTTGCACTTCAAATTTCCAGTAAAGTGACAGATTTTAAGTGTTTTTGTTTTATATTTTTCACAAATTCAGATACATTTTTTAGTGTTCGTCTGATGTAAAAGAAAATCCACAATTTTCAAGTACAGTTAAAAAATAAAGTAGCTCACATTGGATTGGTGAAATTCAGACCCTAAAAATTCAATATACAAAATGTACACTTGAACACACGGGCTAATTTGAGCAACTTCAAATTGAATTGTTTTATTTTTATAAATTGGGCACATTGAATTTTCTGAATTTGTTAATCCTTAAAAAACACCAGAGTTCTTGCGTTCCAGGAAGACTTACGGGATCCTTAAGAGGACCAAAAAAAAAAAAAAATCCTGCACACTGTTTATCACATTTTAGTCCTCAGACCTTCATCATGCAACATATAGACAAAAGCACTGCTACCACAAATATGGGTAAAATTTTACATAATTTATAAAGTGAGTATAAGTGATCAGGGTGCAGGATTTTTTTTTTTTTTAATAAAGTTTGATTAGCGTTGACATCGATAGTTGTCTACTGAAAATTTCAGACCACATAAGATGTTTTCAGAGTAAAAATATCACAATGCTTTAAGTTCAGTAGCACTTATTTACAAGTTTAGTAGCATTTACTTTTTGCTATCAAGATTCAAATCAACTATAATTCCCCCCCAAAAGTTGTGACACTAGCTACCAGTGTTCCAGACCAACTCTAAGCAGTCTAGAGTGGAAAAGTACTGTAAAAAGCAGCTGATGGTGGCAAAATTAGTGTGGAGTTAGACCTCTGCAGCGCCAGGCTACATTAGCTTACACCAATGTCTGTTAGTGGTTGAGTTGCACTGTGGGCACCAGATTTTTTTTTTTTTTGACTCAGAAGACTCCTGGTTTTGATCATTTAAACCATCCATTTTGAGTTTGACAGTGTTAGAGAAAGTGCTAAGTAGAGCAGCTGTAAAGCTTTAACTATATACACAGTGAAACATGCTAATACACCGCTCTCCTGCTTTAATTAGCAGTTTGATTTTAGCCACATCTTTCTACCGATTACACAGAATAACCAGAGAGTCAGTCCAGCTCTGGTTATGACCATTAATTAACATACTGAAGCTTGGCTCAGTCTTGGATGTTTAGTCATAATGTTGCAGTTGACCTTTAGTTCTGCTGGTGTTCACACATCCCTAGTGCCGAGGTATTCAGTACCTCGAATACCTTGGTAACCTGATGGAAATTTGAGGGTTTAGGTCTAAAAATGTTGCTTTAAATTAAACTGAGGGCAGAGAAGTTAAGCAGTCATCATTCAATATACTGGCAATTAAAGTCTAGTTAACAATTCTGTGAGGCAAAGACAGAAGCAGAGACAAAAAGTTCTTATGTTAAAGTTTTATTAACACTTTCCAAACAATCTGAAGCTCGGTTTACACTGCAAAAAAAAAAAAAAAAAAAAAAAAGTTAATCACCTTGAAAACAGTTTAAATAAGCTCAAACTTTAGTTTGCAGTTTTACCTCATTAGACCTTCTGTCCTCCTTTGGAACCAGTCCCTGGTGCAGACATGCCAGTCCTTCTGACAGCCCTGAAGCCAGAGACTGGTGAAGGATACTCGGGGGAGTAGGTCATGTGGGAGTAGGCCTCTCTTGCTCGCTGGTAGCCGTCTCTGGTCTGGATGATGTAGGATGAAGGCGGCAGAGGAGAGGTCTCCTCGCTCCCACCTTGCGGCCCCTCCTGAGCTGGGCCCCAGACTGGGAAGACACTAGATGGCACCCAGGCGCTCGGGTCGTAGGCCACAGGGGCTGAGGGGAAGGCGACGGCTCCTTCAGGAATGTTATCCCATGAAAGAGAGCTGTCACTGAAGGGGTCTTGGTAAGCAACAGGTGCAGCAACGCCCCCGGTGGAAGCTGTGTTGTGAAATGCTTGGCCTGAGAGAAGAGAAAGCAAAATTAGATCTTGAGCTTGAAGAGTAAAGCTTTAGTAGTCAGTGATTAAAGAGGAAATTTACCCTCAAAAACTGAGGGTAAATTCTCAAGCCATAACTTGGGCTGCAAGAGCACATGACGACATTGGACTTGCATGTTCAAAAGACGCATTTGAAGGCATGTACCTGCGTTCCCAGCGGGGTATACAGAGCTGAAAGAAGGAGCTTCATAGACGGGGCCGTATGAGCCAGTGCTTGATGTTCCACTGGAGCCAACAGCAGGCTGATGCTGCACGGAGAAGCTTGGAGTCTTCGTCCCAGTGCCGACAGGAGGGCTGGTGTACCCTGTGCCCGAGGAGGGGGCGACAGCAGCGCTGGAATCATACCTTACGAGAAACCTGTTGGCCATACTGGAGGGAGCTCCCAGGCTGGAGGGGGACTGGTTTCCAGTGGGAGAGCTGGCCTGTTGCTGGGAGAGCTGAGACACTGCAGGCTGCTGAAGGTTAGCAGATGGTTCTTGCTGCAGGGACACCAGAGGAGCATGTGAACCTCCAGACTGAAGGTTGGATGATCCAGGAGCAGATCCACCAGCTGAGAGCCAGGTAGCTGTGTAGGGATATTTGTAGTCTGGAAGGAGATAGATGCTTCAGGAACAAGCTTACTGAAGTCAATACAAGCTTCAGCTTGAATCTAGCAGCCTTTGAAGGCTCTAAGATCATGTCATGAATATTTCAACTGTCTGAAAATGGTAGAGGAGAGGGAAACTTTACCTCCTTTTGTTGCAGGAAAGCATGCACCACTGCTAAACAGCAGACAGATCCAAGAAACCCTGCAACAGTTTTAGAAAAAAAAAAAAAGCAACTTATTTCCAACATGAAGGTTAAACTGCTTAGGAAGTTACAGATATTAGCAGTACCATCTCAAAAAGAGAAAACAAAGACATTCAACTCACCTTAAAGAAAGTCCAAGCGCCATGTTTGACTCACAAACAACAGTAGTTCAGCTTCAGCAGCAGCAGACAGATGAAGAGTGTAGACCCAACGCTTGAAGCTGTGAGTTGAATGTGGCTGCTCGCTCCTTATATTGCTGCTCCACATGCTCTCTACTGCAATCACACTCATTGATGACACCTGGAGCCCAATCAGAGGCAGAATCACCTGTTTCCAGTCGGGGAGGAAGAACTCTTATTCAAATGAATGTAAACACACTTGATAAAGAGTAAAAGTTTGTTAAACATGACAAAAACTACAGTTTAATCTGCAGAAATTCATTATATTTATGATATTTTTGTACGTAAGTTCTTAATCTGAAATGTCTATATAGTAAACATGAATTTTCTGAATCTGAATTTGTGAATCGTAAAAAACACAACAAAGTTCTTGTTCTCCAGAAAGTCTTACAGGATCATAAAGAAGAACAAAAAAATCCTACACACTATCGATCACTTGTACTCACTTTATTAATAATGTTTCTGTCCACACACCTTCATCAAGCAACATTCATACAGACAAAGAGCAGTGGTACCATTTACATATATAGAAATGTAAAATATCTTTTACGTTGTTTATGAAGTGAGTACAAGTGATCGACAGTGTGTATTGGCATTGACGATGATGATTGTCTACTGAAAATTTCAAAGAGCGGAATTCAGACCACATAAATACAGACAGATGGTTTTCAGATGCAATGCTATAAATTCAGTGGTATTTCAATTTAAAATGACAAATTCGCTAGTGATTACTTTTTGCTGTCAAGATTTAAATCAACTATAATTTCCTTCCAAAGTTGTAACACTTTGTCCTTTTCCAGACTAATTTTAAGCAGGTTTTGAGTGTTTTATTGCCAAGTAAGTTTGCACATACAAGGTGTTGTGGTGCATAACAATAAAAAAATAGAAGGTAATAGAAAAAACAAGTATACAACTACCACAACAGACAAGTGATATAAGTATATCAATCAAATTTTACAATAAAGAATAAGTAAAAATCTATTTTATGTCAAGAAATCTGTTGAGTTTAAAAAATAATGAACAAGATATTGACTGGGAATGTGCAAATATTCACATTATAAACAATATATATGATGTGCAATCTAATAATACAAAGAATACAAATAATTGCGTTAATGTAACGCGCCGTGTTAGATGTTTTGGGTTCACAGATGTGCAGTATAAGATTATAGATTTAATGTCAATAATAACATGTAATGTTCATGTGTGGGATAGAGTCTGTGTCAGTGGGGGTCTGGAGACTTGTTGATGAGGCAGCTGCAGACAGGAAGAAACTGTTGTTGCGTCGGGAGGTTTTGGTCTCAATAGGCTCTTCCTGTCCATGTGTTGAAGTGTTCTTGAGCAAGACACTGAACCCCAAGTTTCTCCCGATGGTCAGGCCAGCGCCTTGCATGACAGCTCCGCCGCCATTGGTGTGTAAGTGTGTATGAATGAGAGGGAAAGATTGTAAAGTGCTTTGTCCAATACGGTAGAAAAGCTCTGTAAAAGTGCGGCCCATTTACCATTTACCATAGATAGCAGCCTCTTGCCGGAGGGGAGCATTTGAAAAAGTTTATGCCCGGGGTTGAAGGGGTCGGCCATGATCTTTCGCCTCAGTTTCCTGGAGGGACGCTGCAGTCTGTTCTTGTCCTTGGCAGCAGTGGACCAGATGGTGATGGAGGAGGTGAGGATGGATGCAATGATGGCGGTGTAGAAGTGCACCATCATTGACTTTTGCAGGTTGAATTTCTTCAGCTGCCGCAGGAAGTACATCCTCCGCTGAGCCTTCTTGGTGAGGCCGCTGATGTTTAAGGTCCTGGCTGATGATGGTTCCCAGGAAGCGGAAGGACTCCAGTGTCAGGTGGAGCAGAGCAGGCGGACCCAAATGCAGCAAACAGCAGGCAGTAGGAACTGAAGAATCAATATTTATTTGTTCAACACAGGAACAGGACTCAGGAGTTCAGGCAAACAGAACAGAACAAAAAATGATCCAACAAAGACTGAACTGAAACGCAGGACTAAAATACAAACTGAACTAATGAGGGAATAAGGAACAGCACCAGGTCATCAAGATGGTGCCATGGATGGCTGCCTCGGTGTGTCGGTGCGCATTGTTATTTTATTTGCAAATTATGTTTTGCTTCAGTAGCTGTGATTCTTACACCAGAGAGGATATTATAACCATCAGAGAAACAACTGCTGCAGATTTATATCCCATTTTTCTCACCTTATCTGGGGAAATATTGGACATTCTGGTGAAAGGTGTCCTCACCTTCTGCTCCCCCCGTGAGTTCATGTCCTTCATACTGATCTGTGTTTACATTCCACCACAGGTCAAACTCACCGATCAGATACTGTGTGGAGCAGACAAACCCCGGACTCCTTAGTTATTGTCCTCAGTCACTTTAACAAAGGTCATTTAAGCCACGACCTCACAAAATATAGACAGTTTATTAAATGCCTGATCAGAAAGGAGAATACTTTAGATCAAAGTTATACTATCAACGGTGCCAACCACTCCATCCCCTGCGCTGCTCTGGGCCTCTCTGACCATGTTATGGTCCACCTGATCCAGTCATACAGGCAGAAATTAAAACTCTCTAAGCCTGTAGTGAAGGTATCTATGAAGTGGAACTTCTTAGATACCTTCACTATAATGAGTGAGTGTTTGGACTGTACTGACTGGGATGTTTTGAGGAGTGCTACCAACAGTCTGGATGAGTACACAGAGGCTGTGAGGTCATGTTAGCTTCTAAGAGGACAGCTGTGTACCATCATGCACCAGGGTGAGTTACAACAATGACAAACCCTGGTTCACAGCTAAAGTCAGATGAGTAAGGTTGGAAAAGGAAGAGGCGTTCAGGAGTAGGAACAGGGATACATTTTAAGAGGTGAAATACAGTGAAAGAGGCTAAACGACTGTACTCTGATAATCTCCAACAACAGTTCTCAGCTAACGACTCTGCTTCTGTCTGGAGAGATCTGTGAGGGAAGTGATTGTATGAATATGTAAAAATGCTTAGTAACAGTCATAGAAACCATGTTTGTGAGTCTGGACAGTATGTTCCCATGTGAAAGAAACAAAGAACATCTGTTCATGCAAAAGCATATCCTGCCATGTCTGTATGGGTAGTCACAACTCCTAGAGGTTGGTGTGAAAGAGAAAAGTATTCACCCCACTGTCTGGGGCTCACTCCTCTGCAACAGCATGTCTATTGAGTGAGAGTCAGCCATGCTCTCAGCATTAAAGAAAGTGTAACAATACTGTAATGAGAAATTGTTTCTTTCATTGAAGTGCAAGAGGTTAACTGCCACAACAGGTCACCAACTTTAAACTTAAAGCCCCCAACTCCATAAACAACTCAAGCCTAGCCAACAACCTGAATGAGTTCTACTGTCAAATTGAAAGAAAAGGACAGTCCTGACACCACTTCATCTTTCATGGTAGCTTTCCCTCCAGCTTCCATTTTGACTGTTGAGCACCACAATACCAGGCAGATTCCTTGTATGTGTAAACCTACTTGACCAATGACAGTTCAGCCAAGAGATACAGGTGCTATGACTCACAGGTTTGCCAAGTTGCATTGTGGTATGTTGGCACTAGCTTTTGGAGAATATTGTTCGAGATTGAACCTTTAACTGACGTTTCATAAGTGCTTACAAAAAGACAAGTGCATACTTTCAGAATACCTCCAACCTGAAGAATTTTAGGTCTGCAGTGTTTAAAATACCTCAGATTTAAAAATGCAGGAGCAAATGTACTATGGTTTAAGCAGTTGTCATTTGATCGTGTTAGCAGTTCTGTAAGGCAGAGACAGAAGCATACAAGTTCTCATGGTTAAATTTTTAATGCTTTTCAGACACTCATTTACATGTTGAAGTGGTTCCAGAAGGGCTGAAGCTCGGTTTACCCTGAAACAAGACGACAGATGTCAGTCACTATGAACAGTTTAAATGAGCTCAAACTTTAGTTTGCAGTTTTACCTCGTTAGACCTTCTGTCCTCCTTTGGAACCAGTCCCTGGTGCAGACATGCCAGTCCTTCTGACAGCCCTGAAGCCAGAGACTGGTGAAGGATACTCGGGGGAGTAGGTCATGTGGGAGTAGGCCTCTCTTGCTCGCTGGTAGCCGTCTCTGGACTGGATGATGTAGGATGAAGGCGGCAGAGGAGAGGTCTCCTGGCTCCCACCCTGCGGCCCCTCCTGAGCTGGGCCCCAGACTGGGAAGACACTAGATGGCCCCCAGGCGCTCGGGTCGTAGGCCACAGGGGCTGAGGGGAAGGCGACGGCTCCTTCAGGAATGTTATCCCATGAAAGAGAGCTGTCACTGAAGGGGTCTTGGTAAGCAACAGGTGCAGCAACGCCCCCGGTGGAAGCTGTGTTTTGAAATGTCTGGCCTGAGAGAAGAGAAAGCAAAATTAGATCTTGAGCTCGAAGAGTAAAGCTTTAGTAGTCAGTGATTAAAGAGGAAATTTACCCTCAGAATAAAACCTGAGGGTAAATTCTCAAGCCATAACTTGGGCTGCAAGAGCACATGACGACATTGGACTTGCATGTTCAAAAGATGCATTTGAAGGCTAGTACCTGCGTTCCCAGCGGGGTATACAGAGCTGAAAGAAGGAGCTTCATAGACGGGGCCGTATGAGCCAGTGTTTGATGTTCCACTGGAGCCAACAGCAGGCTGATGCTGCACGGAGAAGCTTGGAGTCTTCGTCCCAGTGCCGACAGGAGGGCTGGTGTACCCTGTGCCCGAGGAGGGGGCGACAGCAGCGCTGGAATCATACCTTACGAGAAACCTGTTGGCCATATTGGAGGAAGCTCCCAGGCTGGAGGGAGACTGGTTTCCAGTGGGAGAGCTGGCCTGTTGCTGGGAGAGCTGAGACACTGCAGGCTGCTGAAGGTTAGCAGATGGTTCTTGCTGCAGGGACACCAGAGGAGCATGTGAACCTCCAGACTGAAGGTTGGATGATCCAGGAGCAGATCCACCAGCTGAGAGCCAGGTAGCTGTGTAAGGATATTTGTAGTCTGGAAGGAGATAGATGCTTCAGGAACAAGCTTACTGAAGTCAATACAAGCTTCAACTTGAATCTAGCAGCCTTTGAAGGCTCTAAGATCATGTCATGAATATTTCAACTGTCTGAAAATGGTAGAGAAGAGGGAAACTTTACCTCCTTTTGTTGCAGGAAAGCATGCGCCACTGCTAAACAGCAGACAGATCCAAGAAACCCTGCAACAGTTTTAGAAAAAAACTACTCATTTCCAACATGAAGGTTAAACTGCTTAGGAAGTTACAGATATTAGCAGTACCATCTCAAAAAGAGAAAACAAAGACATTCAACTCACCTTAAAGAAAGTCCGAGCGCCATGTTTGACTCACAAACAACAGTAGTTCAGCTTCAGCAGCAGCAGACAGGTGAAGAGTGTAGACCCAAAGCTTGAAGCTGTGAGTTGAATGTGGCTGCTCGCTCCTTATATTGCTGCTCCACATGCTCTCTACTGCAATCACAGTCATTGATGACACCTGGAGCCCAATCAGAGGCAGAATCACCTGTTTCCAGTCGTGGAGGAAGAACTCTTAAAGACACAAATGAATCAAACTTCTTCAAAACAGTCAATACTTTCTTCTCTTTTTCTCTATTGATATGATTTATTTATGGATTGCAGACGTACAGCAAAATCCAAGGGATGACATGTTTAAGTGAAAACACAACCAAGAAGATAAAAGACAAAGAAACATAAATAGAAAAAACATTGAAACAAGACATTCAGCATCAGATTTAACAGTAAAATCCTGAAATCTAGAAACACATCACCACAAATTTACTAAAAAAATGAAAACACTCATATCAAAACACTGAAGTACAACAAGGACAATCTGAAGATTTACTTATATCTGTGACCCTTTTTCATAAATAAGTCTTGTTTGTTCAGTGCTTTATGTTCCATCCTCAGTGTGCTGTGACGTATACTTCCATCAACTCCAACATCCCAAACAAATAGGATAAACACTGTGTTTATCTCAGTCTGTCTTTATTGATCGACATTTAAAAGCTGCTGACGTGTGAAAGCTGTCGAATTGTGCTGAAGTGACTTCAGAGAGACAATGAAAGAGGCTCCGACACAATCAAGGCCTTCTTCTTCTTCTTCTTCTTCTCCAGGAGATGAAAGTGGAGTGTGTGTGTTAGAGACAGCTCTTAAGGCCCCGGTGGCGTCTGTTTTCTGTTCAGCTCCCTGACCTCTGACCTCACCACTGTGAAGTTGCAGCGGTGCTTCAGCGAGAGGAACAAAAGCTTCAAACAGCAAGCGAGAGGCGAGGAGACACTCAGAAAAATACGGCTACAGGCTGATCTGAGTCTGAATGTGTATGTGTGTGTTTTAACAAAATGTCATCATGCTGAGTACTGAAGGAGACTCTTGAGCTGTTAGATATCCCAGAAAACGTTGGTCGTACTGCTAAAAACGCAAAATGCACATAAAATTTTGTATAGAAGAGATATTAAGATCAAATTTACAGTTTTTTTAGCATCAAATTCCCTCTGCGGTGGAAATATAGTAACAAAAAGAGGGACTTTGGCACTAAAAAGACTGTAACATTGAAAGATATCTACTTGATTTGACTCATTTGGACGCTGAAGCTTCATATAAGCTTCAGATAAACTTTTAAATACATTTTTGCTCAGAAGGAGGACTGTGGATTTTGTCCTCCATCGCTTCCATTGTAAGTTCATTATGAAGGGATCTTCTAATGGTCAGTATTAACAGGAGGAATGATTACAGCAAGAAAAACAGCTTTAATGTTCATTTGGGCTCCTGACCCGTCCTTTAAGTTGTTCATCTTTAACATATAGGCTCTGCAGAATAAACACTAAACAGAAATGTTAGCAGAGAAGCTAAATAGACCCGTTGATGATGTTAACGGCATATTTCAACATAGCTGGAACGGCCAGAGAGGACGTCCAGCCGACAGCCAGATAACGTTGGCTCAACTTTCATTTTGGAACAATTTTTGAAGCATTATGTGACGTCTAGAAGGGAATTTCAAACAGCGGTGATACAACATCTCTGTGTTTTCTGGGAGGCGGCTGAACTCGTCTGTTTTCTAATTTTCAGAAGCCTTGTTAGCTCGACTAGCTCAGCGCTGAATTAAAGATTAGAAACTGTCCTTGAATCTTAAAATTTGGTAAAACATTCTTTCCACAGAAAAGGGGAAACACCTGCTGTGTTTCTGTTGTTTTGCAGACAAGCAGAAAAGAGACAACAGCACTCTGTTCTGTACTGAATGAAACTGATGAAGCTAATTAGTGAGGAAGGAATTAAATCGAACGCAGGATTTTAGCATAAATCACAAAGGATCACAGCTGCAGGGAGATTATTGAGAAGATTATAGACAAGTCAATCAAACTGAGATGAAGTCACACAAACTGCTGTCAGATTTCAGAACTCCCAGTGGAGAGAAAACTTCATTTCACATGCAGTTTATGTCTGTGTGTCAATGACTTTTGTCCTCCTCCTCCTCTCTCTTGTCTGGCAGGAAGCTGAATGTTAATCAGCTCTGACCTCTCCATCTGGATCGAGTCATAATCACAGCGCTCCACCTGTTCCATCCATAAAGCCTCATGAAATATACTCAGCGTGAACGTTCGACTGTCCGTCTTTGGCCTGAAAGATCGAAGCTCTTCCTCTCTGTGTGTCCCCCTCAAAGTCACATTGAAACCTGCACCTGCACAGAAGCCTTTCATATCTCAACCGCATCCTGCACACGTTCTCTCACAACCTCACCTGAAAATGATTAGGACGAACTTTGCGGAAGTTTTGGCTGACCCTACAAACCCCCTGGATACATTCACTGTGGGGGAAAATATGAAGTCCATCAGGTGGAAAAGCTGGTGTAAAGCAAAGGATGTGAAGAAGATGGAAGAGGAAGGATGAGGGAAGGATAAAATAATTGAATCGTGCATCTCGTCTAGTCTTATTGGACCAAATGGATCAAATTCTCATAATAAATATATGCATCATGTGATGGACCCAGAAGTTGTAATTACACAGTTTGGCCACTATGTCAAATTGGCTTCACAGTCCGTCATTGGTTCCTGGTTCCACCACAAACAAACCGCTCCAGAGTTGGTTTCTGAGTAGAGAACATTTCCACTAACTAAAGCAGTGGTTCAGCGGCAACCTCTGGGGCTGAAAAATGAATGCGGAAGTGCCAAAAACTGCAGTTCCTTGAATGGCCACTTGAGGCTCCAAAAGCGATACCCATAGACCCCCATGTTAAAATGCCCACCCGTTTTAATTTTATTAAGCCGTAAATGTATGCATAATGAAGGACGTGGCTGCTTTGAGTGACAGGTCCGCCAGCCTCTAGGTGGTTTGTTTCAGCCATTTGGCCCGTCTCTTTGCCCATTTCTGATTGGCTGGGAGTTAGGCAGCGTCACGCACTGCCAAGATGGCGACGGCCGGAGCGGCTCACTTTGAGCTTCAAAACTGCTCTTCATAAACCAACGGGTGACGTCACGGTAACTACGTCCATATTTTTATACAGTCTATGGTAAAAATATTTTCAAGCCCCCCGACTTACTTACACACACACAAACACACTTTCTGACATGTCGTTTGCTTGCTTGTGTGACATCTTACTCAAAAAACGACGGCGTTCTGTCTGTTCAATCCACACCCACAGGAGCAGCCGTCTGTCAGCTGCAGCTCCTGACCAGCGACCGGACAAACTGACAGCAGACGTTTACTGAATCACAACAGTTTGCATGTCGGCTCCATGGCAGGAAATCGACAGTGTTTGTATTTACTGATTCATTGATTTTATTTCTCCGTTCACCTGTTATCTTGCCGGTTTCACTGCAGGCAGACTGGGAGTCCTGATCAATCAATATAGATATGGGTAATAAGTTCAAAACATATATAAGCGGGATATTTGTGTGATTTTAAACTGCTGTCTGTGCAGATTACGCTTCACTAAACACAACAGAGGAGAAAAAATAGACTCTAGTTTGATAAAGCATATCTGCCCAGTTCATGGATGTAATAAGAGAGACGCACAAGTAACGGATGTCAAAAACGCTTCTAAAAACACTTTCTATGAGGATGGGCAGTTCTGTAGTCACACCCCCACTGTTGTAACTCTGGGCCCCCTTTACAAAGCATTAAAATACATTAAAGCAGGGTGTAATAGGAAAAAAATTCAAATAAGAGTAAAAGGAATAAGTAAACTTTCAGTGAGATTCAATAAGCACGAGTGTTACAGACGACTTAAAAGATTAGTTTTGCAGGTATTTGGTCATAAAGTATTGAAAAATTTAAGTATTGAGAAATTTAGACCTGACAATGGCGCTAAAGGAAAAGTCAGAGAAAGTTATTTGAATTTATTTTTTAAAGAGAATATCTGTAGAAAATTTCATGCCAATCTATCAAATAGTTGTCGAGAAATTTCACCCTGAAACAAAAATGTTAACCTGCAGGTGGCCCTAGAGGGAAAGTCAGAGGACCACTACAATCAGTAGGCTTCATCCTCTGAGTAATATGAATGGCTCTACCAAATATTAAAGCAATCCATTCAATAGTTGTTGAGATATTTCAGTCTGAGTCAAAGTAACGAACCAACCATCTGACCAACACTGTCATCTATTGAGCTCCATCACATCTTGTCTTGTAAGTTTTTAGTTCAGCTGAGCGAGTGATGAGATGTGTCAGTATCCTGTGAAACAATGAAAAGAACAAGGACCATCTGATGATGCTTGAGCCTAAAATTGCTCTCGGTTTTTGTTTTCATGAGTTGCGGACCTCCAACATGGCCGCCAGTCCTCTACAGTTTCCTAGCAACAGGTGGAGCCACAACCATCTCTGCTGGCCGACAACCAGCAGATGAAACCTCTGTGAAGAACCCTCGAGGTTTAACCCCACAGCAGAAACATCTACAACACAGTTTCACCAAACAAACACAAACACTTGTCTGATCAACAGAAAATGAACGACCTCTCTTAACACAACACAGCCCGCAATTACCTGAAGGAGCAATTAAGCACTGAAACTAATGATGTAATTGTTATTAATTGTCCTTCCTCATCTTTAACATATCAAAGGCTGGTTCAGTGAGTGCAGCAGGACAATGACTGAGTGAACCTGAACACTCACATCAAACAAGTTTGGATCAAAATGTCACTTGATCACTGCATCAATTACTCAAATAACTGGGTTTTACAGCTACTTACAATTAGCCAGTGAGGTCAGTGAATAATGAGACATTAAATTAGACAGAAAGAAGCATAAAGCTCAAGTGAGTGGTTGTATTTTGATACATAATTCGTAATTTTACAATTATAGCTGGGTGATACAATTAAAAGTATAAAGACACTAATAAGAATATTTTTCAAACAATCAATCAAACAATCAATATGGAAAATGTGCAAAACTACATACAAAATATGATTAACATAAGATATATTAAGATTGAGATCTTTCACATGAGTAAAACAAAAACCTCCACAGATCATTTCGTCAGTTTTACATCTTGATTTGTTCATTTAAACTAAGAAGAAAAAATCATTCTTTAGCCAAATTGACTGCCAGAACAATGGAAGTAAAAATTTATGGTGTTTCCAGCAGTGAAAACTGACATTTAAACAAGAATAAAGCCGCAGTCAGACTGAAAACTGCCCGGCAAAATTTCCTCATGTGGCCAAGAGCAGGGGGGACAGGAAGTAACGTGGGTAGGGTTGTAAACGTTTACTGAGGGAGCTAGCATGACTAGCATGCTAACCATATCCTCTATATAAAGATGGATGTAGCAAGGTGCGACGTCACCTGTTGGTTTCATTAGAGCTGGTTTGAAGCCCAGAGTTGCAGCTTCTGGTTGGTGCCATCTTTTCCATTAAGAGTCAGGACCTCCCAGAGAACAGTGCAGGGTGTTGCCTTTCACGCTCTGGAAACACGCCCCGCTACCTCAGACCCAAGCTAACGCTAGCTTACTGGAAACAACGAACACTGCACACTTGGGCTAACATTAGCTACTTTAGCTAAACTGTGCTAATAGGACATCAAGTAACATTAACTTATTGAAATATTGTGACAATAGTCTGACTCAGTGTGAGTCCCGAAGCCGGGGAGAGCAGCAGGTGAGCCAACTGTCAATCACAGCTGTCAATCAACACCCACACATCAGACATCAAAGCTACTATAAGCAATAATTTCCAAAATGACCACCAGCACACTTATTAGAGGGCCTGAATTTAGAGACTGAGGTACTTAAGCCTCAAGACGTGGTAGCTGTTGAATATTGTTAACAACAGTCTACAAAATTGTGAATTATATAGCTTTTATCAAACATGTCACTGTCATTAACCTCTGTTACTGCACTCACTGCAGTCAAACAGCATCTCTTCTTCTCTGCTGCTGGTATTATTTCACTATGCAGTTGAGTTGCAGCGAATGTGTCTCACCCTGTTCTACATGGATATGAAGGGGAAATGAATTTTGTTGTGACTGCACCATAAGAGTCTACAGCATGCATGCATTAACATGTGATAATGCTACATGTTGATGGTTAGCAGGTTTAATGTTTACCATGTTCATTGTGTTGGTTTAGCGTGGTAGCATGCTAGCATTTGCTAATTAGCACTAAACACAAAGTACAGCTGAGGCTGATGGGAATGTCTTTAATTTTGCAGGTATTTGGTCATGAACCAGGAGGAAAGTTTGACCTGATGATGACGTTTGATGAAAAGTCAGATGATCAAAGTTATTACAATTCATCCTCTGGGGAACATGAACGTCTGAACCAAATAAATTTAAATGGATCCAACAATTCACTGAAAACCACAAATGTCAACCTCATGGTCAGTAGGATTCATCCTCTCAGTCCTACAAAATTTCGTGGCAATCCATCCAATATTTGTTGATATTTCACTGCGGATCAAGGTGGTGACAGTCTGATTGACTGACTGCCAAACATCAGATAGATAATCAATAGTGTATGCGACATGTGATCGGCCCACTACTACAGCAGCTACAACCCAAACAGTCTGTGGTGATAATACTTCAGTACAGTTTTGTACAGTTATTGGATAAATATTTCAATAATTTGAATGCTTTCAAAATGTATTTGTGTAAAAATCATTGGATGGGGGGGAGTGGTGACATCTGAATTAACAGGATTGGTATTGAATGAAGTACTATATTGGTATCAGTATCACTTTAAAGGTACTGGTACACCAATATGTTGTGCATCAAGACCTAAATAGCTCTCTTTAGCCTCAAGCACCCTATAAGTGGCAGGTTCTGAAGAATGATGGCAGTGTACACACAATATATAAGAAATATCCCTCTGACGAAGAGTGTCAGACGGATATGTTGGATAGTTGCTTGTAATTACTGTCAAATACTATTTATATACAGTTAATCTCATACATTAATTGGAAAAGTCTGTAGACAGTTGCTTGTAATTACTTTCAAATAATGTTAATGAAGTAATGATTATTGAAATTATGTTTTTGTAAGCCATTTTCACATGATCCTATTTTTTGTACAGTATAAAACCAGTATTTTCCAGGAATTTACTGTAAATAGATAAAACACATACAATTAAAGCCTAAAGCTCTCAAGATACCATTAATGGGTGTTCAAGGAGGATAATTTTAATATAATTTTACACAATTTTTTGTGTTTTACATCTGGAAATCTGTGCTTTGATTGGGCGGCCTTAAGCATAAACTGGATAATTCCATGAATTTACAAAAGAATACTGTGTAAAACAAGCCTTTATTTAAATTAGGT
Organism: Thunnus maccoyii; assembly: GCF_910596095.1. NCBI lineage: Eukaryota > Metazoa > Chordata > Actinopteri > Scombriformes > Scombridae > Thunnus > Thunnus maccoyii. The sequence goes on from NC_056552.1 coordinate 2,413,867, forward strand.
AATTTTAAAGTATTTCTTCAATGTTTTTCTTTTTTTTTTTTCATTTTATAGCGTAAGGCTCGAAGGGGCTTCGACGGGTCTAACCGGTCTGCAGAATTACATTGAGTGTGTTTTTCCAGTTATCAAGTGGCTCCACATGATCACAGCTGATGGAGGCTACTGTCCAGTGAGAGCTTGATTCTAACTGATGCTACCTGGATGAGATGTCCCAAACTGATTTACTGCACAATAGTTGATGCTTCATATGATGTTCACTGTCTGTGTAGATTAGTCACTGTATAAATGCCCATCTATAGATGCCTGTTTTTTGTCTAGCTGTCAACATATCCACATTTCTATTTATTTTTTGAGACATTGAGTGTACAAACCTATTGATGAGGAGGTTCACTCAGTGCGACACCTGCTGGTCATTTTTTGTAACTACTTTTGGCATGCTTGCTGTTGGTTCTATGCTATTGATCCCTGTAATTATTGAGAGCTCATAGTACCCTATTACCCCACTAGAAAACTGCGCTCCCAGAATGCATCTTACTGGTGGTTCCTACAGTCTCCAAAAGTAGAATGGGAGGCAGAGCCGTCAACTATCAGGCTCCTCTCTTGTGGAACCATCATCCAGATTCGGTTCGGGGGGGCAGACACCCTTAAAACTTTCCTTTTTGATAAAGCTTATAGTTAGGGCCGACCAAGCTCGCCTTGGACCAGCCCTTAGTTATGCTGCTATAGGCCTAGACTGCCGGGGGACTTCCATTGATGCACTGAGCTCCTCTCTCCTCCTCTTCATCTGTATGTATTCATTTACCATTAATGCATGTTACTAACTTGACTTCTTCCCTGGAGTTCTTTGTGCTTTCTCATCCGCAGGAAACCCCATGGACCGCACTGACGTGGGGATGTCCTTCTCCTGCTGTTGCTAGTCATGTATCTATTGTTGTTGTTGTTGCTGTTGTTGTTCTGCTTCTCTGACCCACTGTGTACAGTATTGTAAATAACTTTGTAGATATATTTCACAGCCCAGTGTCTGTAGGGGTGGATGGCATTTTTTAAAAAATATCTTTCCTCCTGTTTCTGTTAAGTTAGGAGTTATGTCAGTGATTTGTATTTTTGTTTCTTTATGTTTAAATAGGTAATTTTTGGTTGATTAGCTTTAGTTCCCTTTTGTTTGTTGTTTTGCTGTTAACTCACCCTGAAACCACAACTATGAAATAAACATTTAAAGGCTGCAAAATCCCTTGTTGCTGCTTTTTTTTTTGGCAGCTGGGGAGAGAGAGTGTCATTTTCATGTTGCGCCAGGGTTTCTCTTAGGCCGGGTCATAACAATATATTTTTAAATTCTTCTGCTTCTCCCAGTTTAAAGGCCCCTATTGATAGACCCACATAGATGTTTTTGCCTATTTTGCTTGATTATACCTCTACTTAGCAGTGTGTGAGCCTGTATAGACTGTCTTTGATTGACATCTCCCCAAAAGTAGTAAAACACATTTCAAATCCACTGGAGATAGAAATATGAACTTATATTCAGACTATACAATATATATCTAAAAAAACACAGCAGTAGAGTGGACAAAAGAGTCATTAAGTTTCATTCAGCGTATTCTGCTCATTCGTCATTCACCACAGTTGGATCACTCATTCAGTATACAGCAGGTTTAAATGCTTAGTGTGTTCATAATGGAGAAGTGACAAAATTGACTTTTGATTTATTTTTGTGTGTGCTATTGATGGATAATATTCTCCCACAATGCAATGCACAAAACAAATTGAGGGAGCTACAAAAAATATCCCTCTGAAGAAGAGTGTCAGATGGATATATTGGATAGTTGCTTGTAATTACTGTCAAATACTATTTATATACAGTAAATCTCATACATTAATTGGAAAAGTCTGTAGATGTATTGGATAGTTGCTTGTAATTACTTTCAGATAATGTTTATATAAGGTAATGATTATTAAAATTATGTTTTTGTAAGCCATTTTCACATTGTTTTTGTACAGTATCAAACCAATATTTTTACCATGAATTTACTGTAAATAGATGAGATAATTAAATACAATTAAAGCCTAAAGCTCTCAAGATACCATTAATGGGTGTTAAAGGAGGATAATTTGAATATAATTTTACATAATTTTTTTGTGTTTTACATGCAGAAATTTGTGCTTTGATGGGGCGGTCTTAAGGATAAATTGGATAATTCTATGAATTTACAAAAGAATACTGTATAAAACAAGCCATTATTTAAATTAGGTAATTTTAAGGTATTTCTGCAATGTTTTTCATTTTTTTGTGCACATTTATACATTTATTTAGCATTCTAGCAATATTTTATATATTCTTTTGTTTTTATTTTACAACAGTTGGACTGTAAAAATGTAGATAATGTCTACAGTAAATATCTGTATTTTTAAAAAAAATCTTTGTAGAATAACTAAAGGTTTTTTACCGTTATTTGATGATAAGTGTTTTTTTAACTTTTTTTTTAACTTTTTTTTTTTTTACATGAAATTTAAAGTAAAAAAACAGAAAGTTGCCTTGATTTTACATTCAGTAATAGGATGTGTATTATTTGTATTTTTACATAGAATTCAGTGTAATGTAATATTCAAGACCATTAAGTAATTGAAAAATCCTGATAAAAAAACTATAATATTTCATTATATTAATTTACAGATTACAGCCTTTATTTTATGGTGAATATTTTTAATAAAAATAATTTACTGTGTAAATTGTCTGTTACTGTGTTTTTATAGCATTTACACCTGATGTAGAAAAAACAAAAAAACAACTGTAAAATAATACAGTAAATTTCTGTGAAATAACTTTTTTTTTTTTTTTTACAGTGTGGAGGGGAGAGCAGAGAGCAGCAAGCAGCAACCTGTTAGCTGCTGCTCGGCTTTATCACCTGGGATTATGACCTTTATTAATGGCGTTTGATGACCAACATATAACTGCCTTTACAGGATCTCCTGGACAGATTTTTTGGGCAAAAACATCCAAACAGAGAGATTCTTCTGTATTGACCTAAATTCATCTTCATATTGATATAAGAGACATGTTTGTGTGTCAAACATCAGCAGATCATCTTATCTCACAGATAAGGAGGAACAATTAGCATTTTGAGTATTCAATGCTGCCACAACTCTCACTTTCTGGAGTTCCTCTTTTATTTTATTTGTTTTCTTTTTGAAAACAGTTTTGAATGTACAGAACAACTTTTCACTCGTAACATTAGAACGATCACTGCAGGCTTGTTAGCTTTTTGACCAGTGTTTTAAGACTATTTTTCTGTAAGAAGAATCTGATAATAAATGTTTTTATCCCTTCAGCTTCTACTTCTTACATCACCTGCTTTACAATCAGTTTGTTTTAGATCAGACTCGCTGTGTACAACATGAGATGGTTCAACATTAAGTTAAACATCATTCCATTTTTTCTTTTTTAGCTTCTTTTTCTTTCCAAATTTAACACTTTTTAAATTGTATTTAAATGTCTTTTTACTTGTGTTGCTTTTATATTCTGTCTTGATGCTTTATACGTTCTATGTACTCTGATATAAATAAATGTTCCCAACATAAAGTTATTCTGTAATATAAAGAAACCAAAGCTGTCTGAAATTATTGATCACCAGCCACAGCTCGTATTTCACCGTCTTTATTTCTGTTGTATCACAGGTGACATTCAAAGTTTGCTGTCTCCAGAAAAATATTGATATCTGGTAGATCAACTGTTCCCAACATCGATCCAAAGGGTCAAAAGATGATCATGACAGAGAATATGGACATTAAATTCAATAAAAGTAAATAAAAACATCTCTGTAACCCAAATTTCTCTTTTTTTTTAGTTTTTCTTGTGAAATAGTGTATTTTTTTTACCTTTTGGACCTTTGAAAATCCTTTAAATGCAACAATTTGAGAAGGAAATCATCACTCTTTGGTTGAACTGCTCATATCTGCAGTAAGAACACCACTTTAGATCATCTTAACATCTGTTCCTCCGTGAGATCACCAGCAGGAGGTCAAAGGTCAGCCACTCCACATCCCTGCTCCATGACGCATGATGTGGAGTCAGAGCTCCAGGACGCTCACAGGTCCTGGATTTGACCGGGAATAACATAACAGTCTGTGGGTCCCGGCGAGTTGAAGGGCATCATGTCCAAAGAAATCTCCGCCTCGCACTCATACTGCAGGATGGCGGGAAGCAGTAAGTTCTTGTGGTTCCGTGAATCATCTGAAATGATAGAAACTTTGTCAAAGTTCTGCTCCAGATCTCCTCCGGTGTGCGGCGGCGGCTGCTGCTGCAGGCAGGCTGCGAGTCTCTGCGCCCCGGGACCCGGCATGGTGCAGGCCTCCTTCTGCATGGTGGTGTCGTGGTGATAAGACACCAGCTCGTTGCTGAAGTCCACCGTCTCCACCGTGGAGGTGGAGCAGTATTTATTACAGCCCAGGATGGTGGAGAAGGCCTTCCTGAAGTCCGCGTTGAAGGCGTAAATGACCGGATTCAGAGACGAGTTCGCCCAGCCGAACCACACGAAGATGCTGAAGGTGGTGTCGCTGACGCACGGCGGCTCTCCGAGCTTGTCCAGGCCGCAGAAAGGCACCACGCAGTTCAGGACGAAAAACGGCAGCCAGCAGAACACAAACACTCCCATGATGATGGACAGAGTCTTTAAAACCTTCGTTTCTCTCTTAAACGACGTTTTCAGGGAGCTCTCGTCGTGCGTTGACGCGCGGTGGCGGTGGTTTTGCGCGCGGGGACCTGCCGCCCTCTCCAAAGACGAAATCCGTCTGATTTGGGTTTGCGCGATGCGGAAAATGCGCGTGTACGTCCCCACCATGATCACCACGGGGATGTAGAAGCTGATGAGGGACGAGGAGATGGCGTAAGTCCGGTTCAGGCTGGCGTTGCAGTCGTCCGGGTTTTCCGCCGTGGAGTTGTCCGCGTCCGCGCGATGCCAGTTGAGCTGCACGGGGATGAAGGAGATGAGGATGGACAGAGTCCAGGCGACCCCGATCATCAGGAAGGCGAACCTGCGCGTCATTTTGCTCTCGTATTTGAAGGGGCTGGAGATGGCCCAGTAGCGGTCCATGCTGATGATGCACAGGTTGAGGATGGACGCGGTGGAGCACATGATGTCGAAGGCGACCCAGGTGTCGCAGAAGCGGCCGAAGAGCCAGATGCCGGCGACCTCGGACACCGCCCTCCAGGGCATCACCAGCACCGCCACGAACAGGTCGGACACCGCCAGCGAGATGACGAAGGAGTTGGTGACTTTGGAGCGCAGGTGGCGGAACTTGATGACCGCGGCGCACACCAGCGTGTTTCCCAACAGGGTGGAGACGATCAGGACGCACAGGACGCAGCCGGTCAGCGCGCGGAGACTGATATCTCCGCCCGGCCCGGGACTGTCCGCCCCCGCTGTGACCACCTGACGCTGGTCCCGGTGGTGGATCTGGCTCTCATTGTAAAAACTCTCCATCGATATCCAGAGTCACTCCCGCGGTGCCATATCAGCTTCTCCTCTCGTTGTCGTCCTCTTTCCACCATCACCTGCTGTCAGTCTCCACTCCAAACTCTCTTCCCGCGTTTCCAACACGCAGACTAAACGGAAAAAAAAATCCTCGTGAAGCTCCAGAAACAAACCAACAGCAGTGAGATGTTCCTGCAGGAGACGCGCTCTGGTTCTCCGCTCAGACTGACTGCGGCTGCGACTCTCCGCGCATAATTACACACTAATATATATTTACCCTCCGCAGGCTGGAGCATATTCATCCTCACGTTAAGACCGTTACTACACATCGATTTCACTGTCTGCTGATCTGTTTATTCATCGTCTCATATCGGATTCTTTGAGATTTACGAATCCAGATGTTGGCGGGAAAGATGCCAAACAAACAACACAAAATCCTCCAAATTTCCAAAAACTTAATGAGACAGATACATAAGTTATGAGTCTGTCTGCTTAATACAACAACACAGAATACAATAAATAAATACATCTCACGAGGGGAAGAAGGTGAAATATGAGAAAAAATTGCAAAAAGCTGAATTTACAGATCACAAATTTTACAAAACAGTGCAAAACATGAGCTGATGGAACTAAGTTGGTGTCCATTTTCTCAGAAAATTAGAGAGAAATGTGAGAAGGAGATGCAAGTAAACAATTAACAGTTTTATGAGGTCAAAGAGTTTTTACATGCAGCATCTAACTGTTCAGTCAGAAAGCTTGAAAATCCACAAAATTAGAGAAAAACCTTCCACGTGGCAGTAACTAAATGTAAAAATGTGTGTTAAATTTCTTAATTCTATCAGGTGAATGTTATGAGGCTCTGTGTGTCTCCACAAATCTGCACTAAAGACACAATAATGACAATAATATTGAATCAATAAGCTGATGATTTAAAGGCATAAAAGTGCTTTTAATTAGGTTTTTCCTTTGAACATGTCTGTAGAGCCTAATTAGAAAGAAGTTAACGTTTCCATTAAATATTCCCACACTACAGAGGGAGGATGATGAGAAGTGTTGAGAGCAGCAGATGAAGGTGAACTCTGACCTCTAGTGGACAAAGACTCAACAGCAGCAGAACATTACAAAAGCTGGTTTCAGTTATTATGGGACAATTTGTTAATTTTCATCTTTCCTTAAAGGTCTTGTCACACATAATAATACTACTAATAATGCTACTACTACTACTATTACCAATACTACTACTACTACTACTACTACTACTACTACTAATAATAATAATAATAATAATAATAATAATAAAATGCAGCTCAAAGTGCTTTACAACAAAAATTACATGACAATGACATAAAAGAACATAAAACCATGTAGAAAATTAAAAGTAAAACCTATTTGATAAAGTGAAACTAAAATACATAGAATGCATAATAATCAAAGAATAAAATATGATAAGAACAAGTTAAAGCATAGAACGTATAAAACAAATTAAAATATAACATCTTAAAAGTGCTGCAGAGAGCAAGTGCAGAGCTATTTAAATGCTTAGGCAAAGAGAAAGAGGTTTTAAGCTTTCTTTTGAAAGTATCTAGCGAGCTAGTCTCCCTGATATCTATCGGTAGTGTGTTCCATAGTTTGGGGGCGTTTTTGACAAAGGCTGCATCACCGATCTTCTTTCAGCTGTTACTGGGAATCTCCAATAAACCAGCAGCAGATGATCGTGGTGTTCTTGAGGGGACATAGCTAACGAGGGATTTGGGGACATCGAACTTTCACATGTTTAAAAAATAGAAAAGAAGAAAAAAAAAGCAATCTGATTATTGCAAACATGACAAAATCTTTTTTTTTTGTCTGCATTTTTTTCCAATATGGTATAGTGACACATATAATACCGGCTTGTAGTTATACATTAATATTATTTCCATAAAAGCTTAAAATATAAATATCAAAAAATATATTGCTTAAATACTGTAAGTCTGCTTGTTCCATTATCCAACTTGTACAAAGAAAATTGAAACAGGAAGTCGGGAGAGACAGAGACAGCTCGCCTTCAAATTAAAAGTTGCGTGTTTTGAAGCGTGTTGGCCGCAGCTGAATTTAAGGAAAGGCTACAATAAATAAACAAATAGACTAAATAATGAACATAATTCATAACTTCTTTTACACATCTTGGAGATAAAACTATGTTAGGCGGCGGGACCAACCCAGGGATTTTCAAAGTAAAGGCAGCGTGTGTTATGGAGACGCACTGAGCCGCAGGTAGGTACAGTTAGGGACTCAGACAGCAGACATGAAACCTCAGCAAAAGCATTCGAGGTGAGTGAAACTACATCCACAGCTGTCTTCCCTGCTGTCTCACAAACTCTCTACTCTGGTCCTCTGGAAACTCTGTAATAAAAGAAAATGTTTTGTTAAGTTTGAAACAGATGTCTTAAATAAATTAAGTAAATTCAGTGTGAATCTGTTAACTTCAACTTTTACTACACATCCCTCCATTCCCCTGAGTGCTGGTACGTCTTGCCAGCCTGTAACAGATGATCAAAGTAAAGGAAGCCAGTGTGGTGGTGCGAGTGAGTAGACCTGAAAAACATTGAGGCAAAACTCCCTGAAAAAGTCACCACATATTGTCTCTCTACTCCAGTAGAACCACATATGTAATGCTAAGATGTGCAGCAGCAAAGGTTTAATAAGGGAACTGTAATACGAAAACTGTTGAAGAAAGATTATTTTCATTACACATATTTGTTAGTTGTGTTGTAATTTATCTGTTCTTCAGCACATTGGCTTTGAAATGAAACCATGACTATAAGGTTAATCTTTCCTCTTTACTTTGATGGTGTTTACATCCAAAGATGAACAGTGTAGGAATTGTAGCTTTAGTTTTTACTTGTAACTAAAGTCCTTCAATTCTAGCAGACCAAAGATCATGTGGCCAATTAAAACAACCTTTATCATGATATCTAACATTTGGTGTTAAACTGTTTTGTGGTGATTCTATGTCAGACCTGAACTATAAACTGGACTTTTGCCTTTGGTCTGATTTTCAGTGAGTGACACACCTGTTCAGCTGGACTGAGGTCAAGTGATGACAATGCCAGTGGAGAACATCCCACTGCTGAGTCATAAAGAACTCCCCGGCTGCATTTGCTGTATATTAAGGATCATCCTCCTCCTGCATTGTCCTACAGTTGTCAGACTACCTAAAAAAGTGAGCTACAGTTGCTCCACTGTTCATCCAATATGTATGTAAACACAAAAAATAAACTACTTAAAACCAAGTCAGCACTTTCATTCATTCAAAAGAACTTAAATGTCTGAATGATGATACCAGCTGCTAGTTTCCTCTGGCTGTTTCCAGGTTATCCTGTCACTGGATGAGTTTATGCATCAAGCATACCAACAGAGGTCCCACACCTGTTAAATAGGACACATGACATTTATTATATTATTAACATTTCATTACTTTGTAGTCTGCATGCACAAACACATTGCTGGTAATGTAAACATTTGTGAGATGAATAAAGCAAAAATGCATGTCAGAACACCCCTAATCCCTATATGACTGAAGAGGGTCCAGTTAATTCACTTCTCCCATATATGTAGACATTTCACACAGCAAATAATCCCAAATGATGTGCAAAAACTGATAATGATAAAGGAGTAACGTCAACATACAACAGCAGTTTGTTAGCTACAACAGGTAGCTAGTTTACCTACAGATCAATTAGCATGGCTAGCGTTGGTTATCCTCTGAAGCTAACAGTTAGCTATGGTGGTGGGCAGGTAAATCATTTAAATTGTGTTTGGTAGAAGAGGTCATGCACACAATAAGACAAGCAGACCACAAAAATGAAGTTGGACTCACCTGTACGTGACGTCGATGTCTGCAGCGGCTCAGTGCGTCTCCGTAACACACGCTGCGTTTACTTTGAAAATCCCTGGTTTGGTCACGCCACCTAACATAGTTTTATCTCCAAGATGTGTAAAAGAAGTTATGAATTATGTTCATTGTTTAGTCTATTTGTTTATTTATTTATTGTAGCCTCTCCTTATATTGAGCTGCGGCCAACACGCCTCAAAACGCGCAACTTTTACTTTGAAGGCAAGCTGTCTCTGTTTCCGTCTCCCGCCTTCCTGTTTCAATTTTCTTTGTACAAATTGGATAATGGCACAAGCGGACACCTTAGCGCGCTGGATTCTAGTGCACCTCTTAAGACAATGAAATCTGGTAATACCTCCCAAAAATTGGGGTTTTCATTACACAACGTGAACAGCTGCAAATGAATTATATTGTGAATTATATTTACTGTTGAGTTTTATGTATTTTAAATGCACATTTAGGGATGGTCATTGCAAACTAGCTCAGACTATAAATGCTGTGTTATACTGTACACCATTACCTCATATTATAGACTTACTCAGATACAAATAAACATCAATAAATAATAAATCAATAATTATAATCCAATAACGTGATATTATTCTGAAAAAGGCCATTCTGCATTCAGTGTGTCTTTGTGTCTCTTTGTCGTGATTCAGACGTCTCTGAGTCGTTTGTAGTTCAACCAAAGAGACGTTTTCTCCTCACATGGTCTCAAATGAATAACAGTTTGAGACCCAAAGAGGTAAAACTATCCAATATTTCAAAAAAACTCAAAGATTAAAGAAAAGTTCTGAACAATTATTCCGAGTTTATGTAGCTGAACTTTGTTTTTTCTTCTTTCTTTCTCTCACAGCACAGTTTTCTGCAAAATGAGAACTTAAGTAGACTACTTTAAGTAAATTTAGCTGGTAATACCTCCACACTTCTTCTTAAGTAGGATTTTAAATGCAGGACTTTTGTTTGTAGTGAAGTACTAATCTATAAATATACTTTTACTTAAGTAACAATTTGAATGTAGGACTTTTACCTGTAACAGAGTATTTTTCAGTGATGGAAAGTAACTAAGTACATTTACTCAAGCACTGTTAGCTACTTAAGTACAATGTTGAGGTACTTGTACTTTACTTGAGTATTTCATGTGATGCTACTTTATACTTCCACTCCACTACATTTCAGAGGGAAATATTGTACTTTCTACTCCACTACATTTATTTGACAGCTTTAGTTACTTTTCAGATGAAGATTTGACAAAATGGATAATATAACAAGCTTTTAAAATACAACACATTGTTAAAGATGAAACCAGTGGTTTCCAACCTTTTTGGCTTTTGATGTCTTACAAAAAGCAGTGTGTAGTCGGGGTCACATTTCACATGTCTATGAGTTGTTAACAGCTCCACCAAATAGTGATTTTTCCCTCTAAACTTCTCACATGCTTTCATTTCAATAAATGTTCAAATGATCCAATATTTCAGCAAAAATCAAAGATTAGAGAAAAAGTCCAAAAACTGAAAACAGATTTGTGTATCAGAACTTTGTTTTTTCTTCTTTCCTCTCCCATTAATCATCTCACCACCCCTCAGATTTATCTGCTGACCCTTTGGAGGGGCCCCGACCCCTAGGTTGGGAACCAGTGGACTAAACTAGCTAACTGTATATAAAGTAGTGTAAACTAGCTCCACCTCCAGCAGCTACAACAGTAACATGCTGCTCTAACACTGATGCTTCACTATTAATAATCTAATGATGTCATATATAATAATATATCAGTCAGAGGGACCAAACCACTACTTTTACTGCAATACTTTAACTACATCAAGCTCATAATACTTATGTACTTTTACTGCAATACTTTAACTACATCAAGCTCATAATACTTATGTACTTTTACTGCAATACTTTAACTACATCGAGCTCATAATACTTATGTACTTTTACTGCAATACTTTAACTACATCAAGCTCATAATACTTATGTACTTTTACTGCAATACTTTAACTACATCAAGCTCATAATACTTATGTACTTTTACTGCAATACTTTAACTACATCGAGCTCATAATACTTATGTACTTTTACTGCGATACTTTAACTACATCAAGCTCATAATACTTATGTACTTTTACTGCAATACTTTAACTACATCAAGCTCATAATACTTATGTACTTTTACTGCAATACTTTAACTACATCAAGCTCATAATACTTATGTACTTGTACTGCAATACTTTAACTACATCGAGCTCATAATACTTAGGTACTGTTACTGTGTTCATGCAGTACTTTTACTTGTAATGGAGAACTTCTACATTGCAGTACTGGTGCTTTTATTGTAGTAAAGGATCAGTACTGGTAAACAGTATTTTACGTTGTGTTTCCGGTGTGTCTGGTGAGGAAAGGGTTATGTTTACAGTGTGCAGATGACGTCAGTGACAGCTGTGCCTCGAGCAGGCGCTGTCCGCGTGCGCGCACGTGCGTGTGTGTGTGTGTGTGTGGATGATTCAGCAGCTCGAGCAGCAGCAGACAGCAGCTCGTCCTCTGGACATGTGCAACACAAACGGACTTCTGGCGGACAAACGACTTTAATTTTGACATTTAACGGCTCACAGGGCACGAGGAAGGTAACCGGCAGCCCGTGCAGGTGATAAATAACCGTCGGAGACCCCGTAGTGTTCACTTCTCACAGGCCGGAGAACGGCAGCGAAACACCGCAGGAGTCAGACCTCCCAGTGGATTTTATCATCAGATATCTGGACTTTTATCGGTTTGTTGTGTTTTTATCAGACTTTCTCCGGCTGGATTTAACCGAACACATCCTCAGCTGCTTTCATCCAACCATCTCAACGTCGACGTTTCCGCATTTTGACGCCTGATGCTGCGTTTATCCGGCAGGTGAGTCCGAGTCTCCCGGTGTGCTAACCCAAAATATCCAGCACTTATATACCACTTTAATACACCCATGTTCATTTATACGTATATATACAGATAAATAACACATTATCCTTGAGTTATATAAGAGCTTAAATATGGACAAACACGGCCTCTGTTAGCTAACTGCGTGAGTTACAATAGAGGGAAATCTTAACGTAGTTCTGAATGACAGCAGATGAGCCAGCTGAGCCTTTATGAGTCCATTTAATGATTATTTCCATGATCGGTTAATCTGTCGATTAGTTCTGAGATTAATCGATTATTTTTTTAGTATGTAAAACGTCAAAAATGAATGAAAGTAATAAAAAACGTTCATTAGTTCCCCAGAGTCCAAGGTGATGTTTTCAAATGAGAGCTACAACTATTAATCGATTTGTTGATAAGCAGAAAATTAATCTGCAACCATTTTCTTAATTGTTTAATCATTTACATTTTTTATAAGAAAAATGTCCAATATTTGACAGTTTCAGCTTCTCAAATGTGAAAATTTGCTGACTTTACATAATTGTAAACTGAATTTGAACACCAGAAAATTCAACTATTTTGATAATCAAATTAAAATTGAATAGTCCATTTCTAAGTAAATATAACCTAATGTAGTTAGTTTCAGCCTCTCAAAAGTCAATAATTCATTCATTGATTTTTTTTTTTTTTTTTTTTTTTTTTTTTTTTTTTTTTTTAGAGCTGCAATGATTAATCAGTTGGTTGACAACTATTAAACCTGCAGTACCCACAAATCTCTCTGTATTTCACATTATACAGAGTTTTTAATCTGGTGTCTGGTGTGACATTCCCGCACTGGCTGGATGAATGTACTGAGCATGCTCTATGGGCAGAGGACGCACAGTACAGACTTATGCTGGCCGAGTGGCTAACTTCCTGTTAGCTCTCTGCTAACTTGAATGGAGATCAAATATTTTAATCATACAGCACTTCTAGACTTTCCAAATGTTATCGGACTGAATGGATCAAACTCTGATAGTGAAACGGGTCGTTTCGCGGGGTTTGTGTGACGCTCAAAACTATTTATCCACCGTTTTACAGCGGCAACAGTAGCGGCGGAGTAGGTTACGGCGTAGCCTGTGACGCCAGCATGGTTTTGTAATTACTCTCACTGCCAGAAGGAGGAGACAAAAGAGGAGATAAATTAGTGCCGAATATTTTGATCAATTAATCGTTTTGTCATTTTCTAAGTAAAAAATGTCGAAATTCTCTTCTCAAATGTGAATAATTTCTGGTTTCTTTAGTTGTTTATGACAGTAAACTGGATATCCTCGGCTTCTGGGCAAAACGAGACATTTGAAGACGTCACCTTGGGACATTTTTCACTATTAGCTGATAGTTATCTGACTGTAACTGGCTGCAACTAACGATTATCTTTGTTATGTTTAATCTATGAAATGGTGAAAATATCCCTGAGTCAAAGGTGAAATAGTTAGATGTCTTGTTTTGGGGTGAAACTGGTAAAAATATCACACAAAATATTAAGTATGATAAAGAAAAGTTTTAAGTCATCACATATGAGAAGCTACAACCAGCTAATTTTTGGTATTATTGCTTAAAAGAAAAGCTAAAACAAGTAATTGATTATCAAGCTAGTTACAGATTAATTTTCTGTTGATAAACTCATTGATTAATCAACTAATTGTTGCAGCTCTATAACTGACAATGAAAATACTCCTTAGAGGCAGATCTGCTTCAAATGTTTTGTTTTGTCCGACAAACAGTCCAAATACAACACAAATATTCAGATATGAAACTGTTGGAAATCTGGAATAGTTGCCCACTCTTCTTCTCTAGATCAATTAATCTATTAATCGACTAACCGTTTCAGCTCTAGTCCTAACAGTATTCTGTGGTTTGTTATAACTCTGTTGTCCTGTATGTAGAGATATATGGAAATGCGTATAAATCCCCCACAAACCCAGTTTTCCTTTCACAATATAAAGCCATAATAACTATCACCAATGACACTTATATATGTATGAAATAACATCATCCATAAAAAGTCAAAATGTCGTTGTCTTCTTCTTTGCATGTCGTGTTTTATTCGACTACTTTCTGCTGAACCAGCAGTTCCTTATTCACATGTGGAGACGTCAGCGTGGTGTTAAAGTCCCTGCAGACGGAGAGTGTTTGGAAGTCCGTGTGTGTGTGTGTGTGTGAGGAATGTTCTGGAGGCTAAAGACTTGGCATTCCTTATGGGAACGGCCACATTCCTCACATCTTTAGCCCCACTGTTTCCATTCTTTAGTTCAGTTTTGGCTCCGTCTATTGTTCCCTCACTGGCTTCCCACCGGAGTTCACTTGCCAGATCTCAGCTGAGTGTAGAACCCGGTTGTTTTTGTCCCTGCACCACCAGGACCCCCTTGGTTCCATACTCGTATTCTTACTTTCATTCTCACCTTTTAATTAATTGGTTGATATTGTGTGACTTCTTTAGATCTTTGGTTCTGTTGTCTCGTTCTTTGGCTCCACTGGTTTTGTCCTCTAGTTGTTTTTGTTCTGCAGGTTCTGTTCTCTCATTGTTGCGTTCTATAGGTCGTCTTCTTAAGCCGTTTTGTTCTACAGGTTCTACTTGCTAGTCGTTTTGGTCTTTGGTTCTGTCCTCCACATATTTTGTTCTTTAGTTTCCGTTCTCTAGTTTTTCAGGTTTTCTTTTCTTCGTTTTGTTCTGTTCTGCATAATAGCTGATTAGTTCTGCAGGTTTTGCTCTGTAGGTCTCTTAGTATTTGGTTCTGTTTACTAGTTTTTTGTTGGTTCGTTCTCTAGTTTGGTTTGTTTGCACTCTAGTTTTGTTCGTCTAGTTCTTTGTCTTCTGCTGGTCCTGTCTTGTAGAACTTTTGTCCTGTCCTCGAGATGTTTTGTTGGTTGTGTCTTCAGGTCACTCTGTGTTGCAGTATCTGTTGGATCGTTCCTTCTTGGTTCCACTTTCAGTGTGTTCTGCTGACAGAACAGAAGCTGCTGTTGATCTGGTGTCACTGCAGAGAACCTGCTGACACTGTGACCGATC
Organism: Thunnus maccoyii; assembly: GCF_910596095.1. Taxonomy (NCBI): domain Eukaryota; kingdom Metazoa; phylum Chordata; class Actinopteri; order Scombriformes; family Scombridae; genus Thunnus; species Thunnus maccoyii. The sequence continues at coordinate 2,429,150 of NC_056552.1, forward strand.
GGTCCGTCCATCTGTCTCCACCCTGATGTTTCCACTCGGCTGGACGTTCTTTCTTTCTTTCTTTCTTTCTTTCTTTCTCCTCTGACTGATTGCCATCTGGCTGCTCGAGTCCCCGCTGAGAGGAAGAATCTGGTCTCCAGCACAGAACCGACTCAGAAACCAGAAACACTGACAATGATGACACCGTGAAAGTCTGGTCTAACTCTCAACTGTCATTGTCTTTAATCATGAAGGCAACATTATCGATGAGGATCCCTTAAACTTGACTGTGACCTCCCAGCGTCTTCAGGCCTCTTTAGTCTCTGTGGTTCATCGCTGAGAAGTCAGAATCATCACTAAGCTCCTGGCTAATGATTAATCCTGTTAACAGGAGACTCTTCTGATGCTGACTCTTTGCTTTAATGATATAAACTTTCTGTCTTTTCTTTTCTCCATCACTGATTCGCTCCCTGCCTCTCTGCTGCTGACTCATGTTATTCTCTCAGTTAGCTGAGCTGTTAGTTGACCTTCCTCCTTATGAGTCTTTGTTACACTGAGGTGAGACTTGGCTGTAAAAGTGGAATTTAATGTATTTTCTGTACTGCACTGACAGTGTGCATTACAATTTCCCAAAAGTCTAAAGTTCAAGGCGTTAGAGAAGCTGAAACCTGAGTATTTGTCTTTTTCTTTTTTTTTTTAAACACTTCAAAATCAGTCAATCATTTCTGTCATTTATCATATAGCTGCAGATGTTTTTTTTTTTGAAGTTCACTCCCTTCTCCTCTCTCGTATGTGGGTTTATTTAATATCTGATAGATAATTGATGCAGCCTCTCTCTCTCTCTCTCTCTCTCTCTCTCTCTCTCTCTCTCTCTCTCTCTCTCTCTCTCTCTGCTGATGCACTTTGGAGGCAGGAAATGTTTGGTGAATCTTTTCGATCTCTCTCTGTATGCGTCCTCTCGTCTCTGACTGGGTGGTGACTGTCTGCAGAGTTTCCTCACTCTGATCAAATCTCCGTGCTGAGACCGCTGTTTCCTGAAAACTCGTACTTAAACTCTACATGCGTACTTTGTACTTTTGCTTGTTTTAAAGCGGTTTTATTTTTTTTCAGACTACAGGGACCATTATTTGACTAAAGTAAGATCCTCTAAAAGGAAATAATGGCCTTAACTTGTTGTTTTTCTTGTGAAAGTCCTGTCAGCTGTGAAGATATTTCCCCCAGTGCAGTATTTGAAGATAAACACTTTTTTTTAGCTTTTTTTCCACAGACTGTGTGAAAACGGTGCCTATTCACAAAATCACATGTTTATTTATGCAGATCAGCGGACGGTAAAAAAAAAAAAAGTCTGCAAAGCTCCAACAGTCTGCTGTTTTGTTTACTTCTTCCATCTCATCCCCTCTCTTCAAAGTCAACATTTTCATTATTGATTTATCCAAAAACCCAAAGATGAAGACAGATGCTCCTCACATCTGAACCGCAAGATGTTCGGCATTTTCACTTGATAAATGACTTTTTAAACAATTCATTGATTATCAAAGTAGTTGTCAACAAGGATGCAACTTAATTATGATGAATTGTTTTGTCTAATTTCTTACCAACAGTCCAAAATCTAAAGATACTCAGTGTCCCATCAAATAATGACAAAGGAAAGCATCAAATCCTCACATTTAACAAGCTGCAACCACTGAATATTTGTGTATAATTATTCAAAAATCGATTAATCAGTGATCAAAATAGTTGTGCATTGTGTTGTTCCTTTAAATGCACGAATGTTCTCCTGGCCATCTCAGGATTTAGGCCACATTAGCAGGTTTACAGTCCCTCATATTCAGGTAACGAAACATGCTGCGGATTAACCAAAGTCCAGTTGCACTCGATTCAACCTTTTGTTGGATAACTATGACCTGGCTGACTGATAATCTTCACAGACGTGCTGCTGATTAGCTGCTGGATTTCCACAAGTTTGTTTCCCGATCTGTTTTGGATGAAGTGCGGTTGGATCAGCAGAAGGAGTTAACATGTGAGGAGTTTAGTGGAGCAGAGAGAAAGAGCTGCTTTGTGGCAGATTAATGAAGGTGGTGGTGGGGGTGGGGGTGGTGGTGGAGTGAGTGTAGGTCCAGAGCCTCCAGTACAACGGAGATGTTGTCCATGCCAAGTTGCTATGGAACCAGCAGGGTAGATGGGGGGGGGGGGGGGGGGGGTACCGGCACTAAAGGGTTTGAAACGGCTCCCAGGCAACACATGCTGCCTTCAAAGTCTCATGTTCAACTGGGAAAACTGACTTCTAGGGCTGCAACTGACTGTTATTCATTATTAATTAATCTACTAATTAGTTTCTTGTTTGAGTAATTGTTTAGCGTATGAAATGTTAAGAATGGTGACTGTATAGAGATGTGGTCTCCACTTCCTGCCGCTATGCAAAGTGAAGTCAAAATATCTCGGTCTTTCCGGGAGCGGCCATCTTGCTTGTGTGATGTCATGTGGAGCCAGAGTCTGACGGTCTGCGGGACACGCCCCCTCAGCTGTTTGAGAGCAGCTGTCAATCATGATGTCACCTCCTCTTTTATATCATCAAACTAACTAATTAAAAACAAACTTATAAGAAAAATCAGCACTTGAACAAACATCAGCGTGATAAGAACGACCTTAAAAATTTTTATTTAACGTGTACTTTGATTTTTTTAGTTTGGCTCATGTCCCATCCTCTAACACGGAGTGGGCGGGACTTATGATCTATCCTGCAGCCAGCCATCAGAGGGCGATCCAGATGTTTTGGCTTCACTTTTGGGGAGCTGTCATGTCGTCCATATTATTTACAGTCACTGGCCGTTAGCCCGGGTCAGAATACCTCCTCCAGCCCGGCTTTGGCATCCAGCTGGGTGGACAGCAGCCACCGGTCCTGTCAGTGTTGGAGGCTCCGTAAGAGACGCTTAAACGTCTCATAATGAGAAAAGACGGTTAGCATAAAATCAAACCAGTGCATGCTATAAATAGCATCTACATTTATGCATCATCATTTGGTAACCGTGGTAACTCATTTGCGCATCACCAATGTGACTGCAGGGATTTTTCCTGATAAATCAGAAAGTGAAAAGTAGTAAAAATGAAGCATGTCGTCAATTTAAAAGTGAACACTGCAGACTAATAATGCTGATAATCAATTATTATTTTACTGTGAACTCTTTTTGACACCAGAGAAGATCAATAAATACATCAGTAAAGTTCTGGCTGACCTGCTGTCACTCATAAATGGACCAGAACTAAAAGACAACAATTGATTATTGTTTTTTCTAAAGAGATATTTATGGGAGAGAAATATCAAGATAATTACTGTCTTTGTCTTTTCAAAAGCAAAAAAAATAATATAAAAAGGAACAAAAAGTTGATGCCTGCTTCCATTTTAAAACATACAACCAGAGCAGAACATCCTGATGGCCGCCTCCTGGATATTTAGGCTAACGGTGAGCGTGTGGACATCAGGCCGGAGGAAACCCTTCGCTCCGTGGATCAAATATCCTCCACGGCTCAGTCTGCCAGACGCCCAAACACACCCTGCATCCAACTGACAGCTATGAATAATCAAACACACCGGCTAAATGCGGCTTTTCTATTTCGATAAGGAGTCGTCCTGACTGAGGAGGAGTCAGAAAACAAATCTTGTCCTGGAGTGACTGTCATGTCGGGTTTCAGTAGGCAGATAGTTATTAAACCCTGCAGATGATTTCATGTTTAACTGTAGATCAGACGGACTTAACGGGACGTTTATAATCGCTTGACTCTCAGATTTCACAGCCTGTAGCTTAATTATTCTATGAAATCGCAGATCAAAGGCGGCCTGCATCAGTTATTATTTTTATGAAGCATGTCTGAAATTAAAGGAAGTTTTATATTAAAGCAAGAGCCGGACGTAAACTAGGTTTGAGGCTGATACTGATATTTAAGAGTAATAAAAATCCAATAATACATCAGTATTTACGTCAGTATTTGTTTTTTTCCTTTATAAACAGATAACGTTATTTTTCTGTGATAATGATATGTCTGAGTAAAGATGTTTTACTTTTGAACAATCAGATCAAAGAAAAAATAATCAGATATGGCAATAAATGTAAAATATAACAGTAAATGTTGTAATTGAACATATTCAAATAACTGAAACAAAAATATATGGAGAGTGAGCATAGTGAAGTTGTGGGGTTTTCAATGAAAATAAAGAATTAGAAATATTACCTGCTGTATTATTAATGCACTGACCCTGCATGTAGTCGCATATATTTTCACAGATATGGACCTGTAGGTTTACATCTAAAGATTATTTCCATTTTCAATCTTTTTGATTAATTGATCTTTTAAAATGTCAGAAAAATTGTGACGAACATCCATCTCGGTGACGTCTTCAAATGTCTTGTTTTGTTCTGACCAACAGTCTAAAACCATCAAAATATTCAACATAAGGTCACATAAGACAAAGAAAAGCAGCAAATCGTCACATTTGATAGGCTGAAACCAGATAATATTTGGGATTTTTGCTTTAAAAATGATGTAAATGATGCAGTTGTTGATGCCGTTGATGTAAATGAATGCAGATTAATTTCGTATCGTTTCATCCACTACATGATGTAGCCTTAGAGACCTGATACTTAATGATGTACAATGTTATATTTGTGTCTTAAATAGAAAACATTTCCCTTTTAATATCTTTGTTTAGTTCTTGTATCCGTTTAGGAGAATATTATAATTAGACGTCGCCTGTAAATCACAATATAGATTATAGATATAGATAATGATCCCCCCCCCCCCCCCAAAATAAAAAACACAAAAGATGCAGGAAATCAAAGTTTGGGGGGGGGGGGGGTTTGGTGTTTACAAGGATGACCTTGCTGATTGGTCAAACACAAAATAAGACATTTTAAGTACAAGTTAAATTGGGCTTTAGGAAATTGTGGCAGACTTTTGTTTTGTTTTTGTTTATTGCTGATGTAAGTCCCTACTTCAGAAATGTTTTCCAAAAGTGAGAAATAACTGTTGTGTAATGTTAAAAATGAAGAACGGATCATGTTGCTTCTTTGTTAGTGTTGTCTGGAAGGCTGCTGACATGATTTGTACCAGTCGGTCGGAGCGTAGAGGCATAACTTAAAGCCATTAAAACTGTTGTTTTTATGTTTCTGCACATTTTATACAAGACAGCAGAATTATTGAGGAAATGAAACTTGGTAATGAAGGCAGGGAGGGGAAAAGAGAAGAGGAGGTTGTGTGACTCTGCCCTTCTGCCAAGAATATCTGTCCTCTGGAGATCTGCATGTACAGAGACTGAAACCACTAAAGGCACAGAGGAGGAAAACAAGGACATGATGGCGAGAGATTACCAGACAGACGAAGGAAGACGGGAAGAAGAGAGAGAGAGAGCGAGAGAGAGAGGAAAGAATGAATGACAGCTGACGTTCATCATTTAAATTGTTCAGCTGTTCGGGGTTGGTTCAGGTAGTCATTTGTCAGGTTTTTCAGGTGTTCTGCTGATATTTGATGCCATTTTCTCTCCTAGACAAACACACCAAAGAACAGGAGAAACTGCAGCAGAGTTCAGATAAACTTATCGACGTCTCCAGCGTGATAACACGAGTGTGTACTCATGAGTGCAGTTACATCACATCTGGCCTTTAAACTTTAAAACACAGCACACAGTTCATGTTATCTTCAGGAGGGAGGAGTTGGGATAATGTACATAATGGTTGTCGTTGTTGTTGTTGTTGTTTGGAGCAACAACCAAACAGATGGTATCTTAACAGTAGCAGATAGACTGAGGCAATAATCTGCTGATTTAATAGGGTTTGCATTTATCTATACAGGCAATTCTGTTCCAGTCATAAGTGGTTTGAGAAGATGTAGACATGATAAAACATACAATAAATACTATAGCAAAGAGAATGCAAATAAAACGCCATAATGGGTACAAATGCAGTGACATTCAGCAATCTAAAATCAGTGTGCCAAGTCCAAGAGTGTTCTGATGTTAAATTATTTGTAAAGTATAAATCAAAGGTGCAGTGTGTAGAATTTAGTGGCATCTAGCAGAACACACCTGGCAGAAATGGAATATAATATTTATAAGTATGTTTTAATTAGTGTATAATCACCTGAAAATAAGAATTGTTGTGTTTTCGTTACCTTTAGAATGAGACCTTTATATCTACAGAGGGAGCAGGTCCTCTTCCACGGAGCTCGCCATGTTCCACCGCCATGTTTCTACAGTAGCACCAAAATGGACAAACCCAACACTGGCTCTAGGGAGGGCTCACGGCCACCATAGGTTCTCCTACACACCTATAGATGCCACTAAATCCTACTAACTGGTCCTTTAAGTGAACAATGATATTCGTTGGTTAGTCTTAATCCAAGGAACTTCCAAAATTGACTGCACTGAGTTTGTTTTAGGGAAAATTTAGTTTTCAAATTGAAGGTGGCAAGTAAGAATAGTTTTGTATCATTTTCAAAAAGAGGCAGTGTAGCTTGTCCATTTTCTGTTTTTTATATACGTGCAGTGATGAGCAGTAAGTATGACCAGTTATGAATGAAATGAAACTGTGATATGATGAATCTAACAGCTTAAAGAATGTGAATGAAGTGAGTCACCATCTTCAAAACTTCTGTGCAAGGCAGACTGGACTAAATTGTTTCAATGACAGAAGCTTAGTTTGAAATTTATTGTTGATTAAGTAATGTGACAACATCAATTGCATATTTTCCATTCTAGAAGAGGTTTTTTTGAGTGTGTTTGTGTATTTTTTTTCTTAATTGAATCAAGAATCCAAGGATAGAAGGTGTCAAATGTTGTACAGATTGTAAAGCCCTCAAAAATAAAGTAAAAAAGAAAAAATTTGACCTAACAAAAAGATTTTTGTCCAGCTAAGATTGAAGATTTGTGTAGGGCAGTATTTTGGCAATCGTCATCTATACAGCAAGAGTTGAACATGAATGTGTGAACATTTGTGAATTTATCAGTGATCTTTGGATACAAAACTGTGGTGCAGTGTATTAAGCGAGTGTTCAATTGTGCCTTTTATCTGTATATAAAACATGGTGTCATCTGCATACAAATTCATTTTTAACGCACAGCTCTAGGTTATGAATGTAGATTTGAAAAAAAGGAGAGGACCTAAGATTGAACCCTGAGGAACTCCTCTGGTAATCACAATTGCATGTTACATTTTCTCACTGTACTTCTGCTGAGTCTTTGTAAGTGGTCAGTCCAGGTGGGTGTTCCAGAAGTGCAATATGCTTCAGAGCAGAGATGAAGAGATTACTTAATTTATAATCAATTTACTCAGCTGACAGAAAATTAATTGGCAGATATGTTGATAAGTGCCAGACATTCACTAGTTTCAGAGACAGTTTCAGAGACTGAAGTTTTTAGCTGATATTAAAGGATTGTCCGCCATCTGACACACCTCTGATGGTGCAGATACGTTTTTATTTTATCAATACAGCTGTCTACACAGGCAGCGTGTAGGCTTGCATACGACTCATGCTTTACTTGTGTAAATGCGACCTAAAGCATATTTTAATATTTCAAGTCTATTTTCTTCTGTTTTATTAGCTTAACTACAGTCTAGAGCTGCAACAGTTCATCGTTTTCAGCCTCTGAGATGTGAGGATTTGATGTTTTTCTTTGTTATATATGATAATAAGCTGAATATCTCGCCAGATTTATCAATAACTACAGTGATTGTGGTAGACATGAGTATACACTGTGTTATTAAAAATAAACGTGTGTGTGATGTGTCATCCCTTAAATGTTCTTTTTTCAAAAACTGAAGAACAAAACCAGATAAACTGGATATTTTACAGTTTCCTCTCTTTGTTTGTGTTTTGTGACTCAGTCTGAGCAGCAGCAGCCAGCCGATCAGGTTACTATTGATTCATTTATCATTGAGCGATAAAGGAATATGATCCGGCTTCATTTGGAGCTGCAGAACTTTGGCCTGTGAGCATTTTTATTCTCAGCTGCTCACAGCTCGTCTTACATTTTTAAAAGACTCGGGCAAGAGGACACAACTGCTCAGGAACAGGAAAGTGTGTGAAACTTCACCCTCCAGCCTCTGCTCAGGGAAGAAGATGAAATTAATGGTGTCCAGTTTTGCACCCACCGTGGGGGTCAGTCCAGCCCATCTGTTGTGTGGCTCGCTGGTCCATCTGTGAGTTCAGCTCCAGCAGCTTTTTTATCCTCTTCTCAGTCTGAGAGTGTGAATGAAATCCGACCTCTCAGAGTGCAAAGACTCACCTGAGAGCCCGGAGCTGTTTTCAATATGACGAGAACAGCATCTGTCAGCAGACAACGAGACCATCGTCATTTAGAAATTAACCCTGAGAGGCAGAATCAGGACTCGAACAGGCCGTGACATCGTTCCGCTGTTTACAAAAAACGACCTGGAAATTCTGATCTGCTGCAGAAAATGTGTAATGCTACCTGAATTACATTTTTTTTTCATCAATATAATGAAGGAATATTGTTAATTAATGCATCTGGCAAGTCAGGAAACGTTGATACTGAACATATCAGTAAAAAGTTCACTGACAACCTGCTTCATCTCCCAAAAACAGCCAAAGAACCATCTTGTGTTCATTTTACTTTATAAATATTAGAGCAATGATTTGTCAATTTACAGTAAATTATTCACCAAATATTCTGATAATCGACTAATCGTTTTGAATGATTTTTTTGAGAAAAAAATGCCAGAATTTCCAGCCTCTTAAACGTGAATATTTTCTGTTTTTTTTTTGGTCCTCTATGACAGTAAACTGAATATATTATCAACGTGACATTTTTATAGAACAAACAACTGATTGATTAATCAAGAAAATAATCAACAGATTAATCGATAATGAAAATAGCACTGGAAGATGTTTTTCACTTGTTTTAAAGAAAAAGTTTTTATGACGTAATTATGGACAGAAATCACTTGATACAACAGATATTTTTGCGTTGAACACATAAAGGATTAAGATTATAAACTGGTTTGTAATAAACATTTTATTTTATATAAAAAGTCTAATTTAAGTATATTTGCTTTTATCTGCAGCTGCTAATATTTGATAGTTTTTAAACATGATGTATGTTATAATTAAATCCCATTTATGTGAATGTACTGTTTAATTTAAGGTGAAAATGTGCTTTCTTTTAAACATTCTCTGTTTCTGTTAGTGTTACTTTTACTACTGATGAATTGATTACAATATAAAAATGCTGTTAATAAAAAAAAAAAAAAAAAAAAACATGAAGCGTTTTAATCTGAAAGGTAAAATCTGAGGACCCAGATGGATGTAGTTGACCTTTTCTAGGTTTTCTCTCTGCCGGCCCTCGATTCCTCTCAGCTCAGTGAGCGGAGAATTAGAGCATGAGGACATTGATGACTCAGTGTACGACTGAATGATGTACAGTGCAGGAGGAGGAGGAGGAGGAGGGAGGATAAAGGGATGTTTATTGAAAGAAGAGGAGGAGGAAGAGGGCTTGAATAGAGAAGAAGGAGGTCGAGGATGGAAAGGAGAACATCAGAAAGACAAAGAGATGCTAGATAAACGCTGGAGTTTAAGAACATTATATTGATTCTGAATCTTCTCAAATTCCTTCACGTTTAGGTTTCAACATTTGCAAATAACATCTATAAATAAGTAAAAATCAATGATTCAGTTAAGGAGGAAACTTAAGCTGAGCAGCAGCAGCAGATATAAAATGATGATTTAAAAGTAGGAGACACTGAAATAACAGCTGGAGTCTGACTTTTACTTTATCAGCTACTTCATCCAAATACTGGAGGTCCTTATTCAAAACTGTTATGTCTGCAACTAATGATCCATTTAATCTGACAATTATTCACTCAATTTAACTGTTTTGTCTATAAAATACCAGAAAATAGTTCCCAGAGTCAAAGATGACGTCTTTTAAATGTCTTATTTTGTCCGATCAACAGTCCAAACCCATTTTTTCAGTTAACTGTCATGAATGACAAAGAAAAGTATTAAATCATCACATTTGAGAAGCAAATTTGTGGCATTTTTGCTTAAGAAATGACTGAAATGATTATTCAATTGATCAAAATAGTTGCCGATACCCTTTCTGTCCATCCACTAATTGATAAATCAGCTGATGCTCCGCAGCTCTATAAACTATGAGGTTGATCAGCTTCAGTATTGTGAGTCCAAGAGTGAGAATGGTGCCATATAACCAGGAATTATTGTGATTTACAGCTGACAAATATGTGATATAAATGTCAATAAATTCATATACTTAATGAATAATTATAGGCCTTATTGTCTCTACTGGGTTTTCGTCAGTCTTTGACCAGTTTGACTGGGGAAAAGGTGTTAAATTGTATTTTATGTGCTATTAAAAAGTCTTAAAGGTAATTTGGTGAACCCTGCAGAAACCCTGTTATTCTTTGCCAGTAAAAAAGAGAAAGGAGAGCCAAAACTGAAGCAGCTATTTGAAACCAACCGTAATAAAATAGTTCATGTTTGACACATTCTATGTGAAACTGGCAGCTTCCATTAAACATTAAACGTCCTGTTGTCCTTCACACAAACCTCATGGAAACTCAGTCAGCTGATGACCTCCACTGTGCCCTCCTCCTCGGCCTGTTCACATGTTTTATGCTGGATTTTTTTTCCTTTAAAGTTTGGATCGAATCCAGCTCTGTCTCTGCTGAAATTACAGAGCTAAATATAGCAGCTGCTGAGGGGCAGACATATTGATACACTTCCATATCTCCCTCTCAGCCTGTCAGTCCATCAATCACATCAGCCCGACTTCAAGTACGAACCAGAGCTAATAAACAAACTCTGAATCGCCTGCAGCCGCTTCAGCAGCTAATCGGTGATATTTAGAGTTTATCCTGAGCATCTAGTTGATTGTTTGGAGGTTAGAAACAAGTGAACCTCAGACAAATATGTAGTGGATGCTGACGAGTCCCGGCAGGTCTGATGGTGAGGAACCAGCTGCTGAGTGCAGATGAAGCTCTGCAGCTGTTTCCTGGCTGCTCTGCTGTGAACTCCATTAGTTGAAAGTGGTTTGTAAGCATCATACAGTCAGCAGGAGCTCAGCATGGGATCCTTTATCGATCTGTTTATCACATGGCTGTTAAGGTGCAGGAACTCACTGCTAATCAACATCCACACACTCTGGGTTTAAACCAATAATTATTCAATTGATGGATTTTGAGAAAAACCACGTTATAATGTATTTGCAGACACCAGAACCAATCTGATATTCGTTTCAGTGCTGTTAACAGTCAGTTATCTGATTAATCAATGGTCAAAAAATCTATAGACAAAAATGTTTATCAAGAAAAAATACCAGACATATGTTGTTTCTGGCTTCTCAAGTGTGAAAATTTTCTGCTCTTCTCAGTTTTATAACAGTATAAATGAAATGTTTTAGCCCTGCTGATGCCACCAGCAGCTCAAAGTTTTAGGTTCAGAGTTAAATGTTTAGATTCCTGTTCAAAGGATCGAGATGAAAGTTTGCGCCGACATTCATCTTCCCCTCAGGAGGATTTTTAATAACTTTGATGATCCCAAAGATATAACTTCCCGTTCTCTCCGTGCTCGTCGGTGAAGCGCTGCATGTCACTGCAGAAATCACAGTTTAACAGTTTCGTGTCCATTAAAGAAATGGACGTAGATGACCGACACCTGGTTCGTCATTCATTCATTCAAATGGACTCTTTGGCTCGCAGCCAGAGTCTGAAAGCTTCAGGTTTCCCGGTGAGACTAAAGCTGACTCATCAAAGGGAAATGACAGCACATGTCTGTGTGTTTGTCTTATCTAAAACACACACATTCACCTGCAGTAATGATTTAGATGTTGAAATCTGTCCTTGGCATCAGCCGGCAGCAATAAAATCAAACTGGATTACGGATGATGATGATGTTTGGGTCCCAAGTCTAAGGCCTGTAAAATATTTTTTCTTCAATTCCAAACCGTACATCAAGCAATTTCAAGCAAATATCGACACAAAATTAATAAAACATTGTATTTGCAGAAAAAAATAATGATTAATGTCATATTTGTGCAAAAATGTGGGTTTGTAGTACCCTCAATATCAATCTTGTTTAGCAATTTTGCTCTTTTTTCCAAATTGAAGGCCTTTATAAAAACAACATGGCATGCAGTACAGGCTTTTATTGGTTTTGGCAAACAGAACATGTTTGTCTTCAGTCCTACAGAGTTTGGTGAGGTTAAGAATAATATTTGGCAAGATATTAATGCCCAAACATGGCTTCCCAGATAAGGCTATAAAAACGAAATGATATCAAGAGCTGAAAAAAATATGAAAACGTAGGATTTGATCAGAAATATTTTACAGGCCTTGCTTTTGGGACTCATTCATGATATAGACAAGATTTGAACAAAATCTGAGACGGTGCTCCAACATACGTATCTGATTTGACAACAGAATGACCAACATGAAACTTTAAAGATCCCTACAGGGAAATAAGGAAACAATACAGAAAACCTACACTGCAGACTCAAGAGAAACATATATTGTATACAACTAACTTTAAAAATGAAAGCAGGGTTTTCCCTGTCTAACTCAAAGGCCTTTATATTACTGGCCGCCACCTTTTGTTGAAAATCCTTGTGTTTGATGTTAATGGAACAAAAAAGGCGGAACTCAACTGTGAGGGCAGTGTAGCACCCGTACAGTCTACAGAGCGCACACATTGGAGTTATCTTGTAGTTCATCTTCAAAAAAGGCAGCAGTTGCAAATAAGTTTTGATTCAGTGACTAAATAATTACCTTTGCGAGACAAATGTGAATTACTGTATATTGTGAACTAACTATGCCGTCACTCAGAGACTAACGTTAGCAGAGCGGAGCAGCCATCAACAGTAACAGACGAGACCAGCTGACCAACACACACTGCAGCATTTAACAACTCTAAGGTGAAGAAAATAACTCTGAACAGTCTGTTTCACCTCAGAAATCCTTCGCCTGCTCAACATGTTGGACAGCGACATGTTTCCCCGGAGCTAACGGCGCAGCAGAGAGGATTCTCTCCACTGCTGGAGATGTTAATAATAACACAGCGGAGCAGAGAGGCTGCTCTGCACTGCTGGAGATGTTAATAATAACATAGTGGAGCAGAGAGGCTGCTCTCCACTGCTGGAGATGTTAATAATAACACAGTGGAGCAGAGAGGCTGCTCTCCACTGCTGGAGATGTTAATAATAACATAGTGGAGCAGAGAGGCTGCTCTCCACTGCTGGAGATGTTAATAATAACACAGTGGAGCAGAGAGGCTGCTCTCCACTGCTGGAGATGTTAATAATAACACAGCGGAGCAGAGAGGCTGCTCTGCTCTGCTGGAGATGTTAATAATAACACAGCGGAGCAGAGAGGCTGCTCTGCTCTGCTGGAGATGTTAATAATAACACAGCGGAGCAGAGAGGCTGTTCTCCACTGCTGGAGATGTTAATAATAACACAGCGGAGCAGAGAGGCTGTTCTCCACTGCTGGAGATGTTAATAATAACACAGCGGAGCAGAGAGGCTGTTCTCCACTGCTGGAGATGTTAATAATAACACAGCGGAGCAGAGAGGCTGTTCTCCACTGCTGGAGATGTTAATAATAACACAGCGGAGCAGAGAGGCTGTTCTCCACTGCTGGAGATGTTAATAATAACACAGCGGAGCAGAGAGGCTGTTCTCCACTGCTGGAGATGTTAATAATAACACAGCGGAGCAGAGAGGCTGTTCTCCACTGCTGGAGATGTTAATACACAGTGGAGCAGAGAGGCTGTTCTCCACTGCTGGACATGTTAATAATAACACAGCGCAGCACTCTGCCTCCCACTCAGTCTGTTATTCTCATGCAGGCAGGAGACTGTGAGATGCTTTTAACATTAGTTCTGCTGTTTTTCATGCAGTTGATTGGAAACCTGGGTGGTTCACTTTGTACAGTAGCTAGTCCATATTTGGGGAAAGTAAAGAAGGGAAGTTACTGTTTGAACTTTCTCCATCAGTGGTCACATGATGACACAGCGAGTTCAGTGACCCCGTGCTTCCAGCTCACAAGTTCAGAAAGGAAAAAGCTGCCACGTTGGTCCAACGTGTGAAACAACCTATCACCTCGATCAATTTTAACCTCATGTTTTCTATGTTTTTGTGAGATGAATCCAACATGTGTTTGGCCTGCTGGTTGTTGGTTAACATAACATAGACATTTTGAGAAGGAGCCCATAAATTATTTTATTTTTTAAAATATTTTTGACATACACATACATATTTTACACTTTTTTTTATTTTTAACCAAGCAGAGCAACAAAAACAAACAAATCTAAATGACTTCAAACATATCTCTGGTGTTCTGTTTAATGAGGTACTGTAGAAACATTTCATCGTGGTGCATCCTCGGCTTTCTAACCTCAAACTGTCAGACAGATGCTGCAGATGTGTGAAGACAGTCAGACTCTTTCAGCTTAATTATACATATCCTGCTGTCCTTCTGTTCTTCTTTTTCTCTCCATCACTATCAGACTTTCTCGAGTAAAAGTCCAGCTTTTAAAATCCTAAATAAGAGCAGAAATATTATCAGCTAAATTTACTTTAAGTACTAGAAGTAAAAGTACTCATGTTGTCCCCTTAACTGATATATATAAACAACAAAATGAATGAACATTAAAGCAAAACAGAAACATCAAACCTTTCAGGGAGGTCTGCACTGGATGTTTTAGTGTTTTACTGTTTTTATCTGGACAACTTTAATCTAAAAAGTGTAAATCTCTCTTGTGCAGAAACACACACAAAGAGACGTAGTAACACAAAAAGATAAGAGGAAGCGGAGAGAAAGGAGTAGAGACACACACAGAGAGAGTAACGAGAGAGTGAAGATCTCATCATTCTGTTGTGACCTCGTTCATCAGTCTTCATTCCTCTTGTTGTCCTTGGCGGCGCAGCAGTGTGTCTCTGCTGCAGCACACACACACACACACACACACACACACACACACACACACACTGGAGGAAAACATGGCCACAGTGTGTGTGTGTGTGTGTGTGTGTGTGTGTGTGTGTGTGTGTGTGTGTGTGTGTGTGTGTGTGTGTGTGTGTGGTGTCGTCGTCGTGACTGAAGGAGTCAGACGGCACGTTTTAACACCTCGAGTGTGTCTGAGATTCTCAGTTAACCAGGTCACAACAAATCAAGTAGATATCTTTCAACGTTACAGTCTTTTTAGTGCCAAAGTCCCTCTTTTTGTTACTATACTTCCACCTGCAGCTCAACAGGGAAACACTGTCCGAGGAAACACAAAGAGACTGTAAATGTGTCAGATATCCACTTGATATGACTGCTGAAGACTCATAGAAGCTTCACACAGACTTTTAAATGACTGTGTGGACACACTGTGGATTTTGGCCTCCATCACTTCCATTGAAAGCACATTTGAAGGATCTTTTAATATCCAGTACTACATATGGACACCTGACTGTTGTTTTAAGACACACTGGAAACACTGTGACCCTTAACCCTGGAGAGAACTGGTTTCCAGTACTGTGCACACTACACTAACTGTAAATGAACTGCAAAACAAACTGAAATTAGAGCCACATGTTCCTCTGAGAGACTCTAAAGTTCTGCTTACTGATCATTTAAAGTATGTTATTAATAACTGTTGTGTGAGACTGAAGTGTCTCTTTGTGATGTTGTAATTTGCTCTCAGGGTTCCCTTGTGAAAGAGATCTTGATCTCAGTCTAAACCAACGTGTTCCCCTTTAGCTGTTGGCTAACTGTCACTTCTGTTGATTGACTGATAATTAATGAGGCAACTATTTTGATAGTTGATTAATCATTTAGTTTATTAAACAACAATGCTAAAACTTCTCAAATGTGAATATTTGCTGGTTTTCTTGGTCCTCTGATGGAGAACTTATTGACATTTAATAGACCAAATAACTAATCAATGAGAGTTTGCTCTTTTTTTGTTGCTTGGCAACAACATCTGAAACCAAAACTTGATCATTTTTAGCTTTATTGAAGGACAGCCATTGTTTCCAAGCTTGAGATTGTCAGTTCTATCTGTAAAAATAATGACTGGAGGGTTTCGGGGTTTGTGATGAGTCTGTTGTTCTGCTTCTCGGCCGGTGACTGTGACACAGCAGTAACAGGAAGTAGTGAGTCAGCGTAATGCTGCATCTTTTATTGGAAACTCTTTATTAATTTATCTTTCTCTGTAAAGTCAGTATGTGATGGGAAACGAACAATAACTCTCGGTTGACTCTTGACTCTTTGTATCTATAACTTTAATGATTGATGTTTTCATTTGTGTATCTGAGCGGAGGAGCAGCAGTATTTCTATCTCAGTTCTGGAGGTTTTATGTAATCCCCGCAGCCCTCCGGGCCGTGCAGATGATCCTCTTAAAAAAAAATCCTCGGATGATGTTTTGACCTTTGCTTCTCTCTCACACTGAAATCATAAGTTTTTCAGCTGTGTCATGCCTCGTTTTCTTCTGCTGGAGATAAACACATCAGCTGTTTTTAATTTAAGGCATCCAGAACAGCTTGTGATGCTCGCTTTAGTTCATGGTATGTACGGTGGCCTTGGGCGGACAAATGACTGAGGAGGCTTATGTTGTTGTTGGTTTTTTTTATTTTGTTCCTATCGACTTCAGCCATGTGCCAAGTCTGCAGGGCTGGACGTGTGTGTGTTGTGATTATTTGGTCTGATGAGAAAGAGAGAAATGAAAAACCTGGTGATGAGACTGCAGCTGCAGATTATGATTATTTTCATTGTTAATTAATACAGTAATTGATCATTCAGTCTCTCAGATGTCTTCAAATTGCATATTTTTCTCTGATGAACAGTCAAAATATGCAACTTTTTTTTTTTTTTTAAAGCTGATAAAAGCAGAAAATTTTCATATTTGAGAAGCTGCAACCAGAGAATCTGATTATCAATTAATCGTTTTGTCATCTTTAAATGTCTTATTTTATCAGAACAACAGTCCAAAACCCAAAGATTATTCAGTTTACAAGAAAACCTTCAAATCTTTTATATTTTAGAAGAGAAATTCAGCAAAATGTTGCCATATTTGCTTGAAAAATTAATAAAACTATTATTCGATTATCAAAATATTTGCTGATTAATTTTCTCTCTTCTAACTAACCATTGCAGCTCTGAGACCATGTCCTCTCATAAATGAAGCTTTATGAGAGGACTAAAATGAAGCTTTTCCAAAACGTCCTCCAGAGTGCGTAAATGTGAAAACACCGGCTTGGTGTTGAAGTGTGTACGAGGAAAACAGAGTGTAGGCACAACGGATGTGTTTGGTCAGCATGCCTGTCACCAGTAGTAGGGTTGTGTGTGTGTGTGTGTGTGTGTGTGTGTGTGTGTGTGTGTGTGTGTGTGTGTGTGTGGTAGTAATTAAAGGTCATCTTCTGCACCTGCTTGTCATTCAGCTTTGTTTGTAACAGAGTGGGTGAGTAGGGGCCGATCATTTCTGTTGACCGCTATCACTTCATAACATCTATGCAGAGTATCCATGTTGTTTAAGTGTTTTTGTTTATTTTTTTGAGCCACAGCCTCATGCTTCTTGCTTGGACTCAGCGTGTCGGACAGATCTCCCTACATTAACCCTTCGACGGTCGCAGCTACACAGAGCTTTATAGAAACGCTGTCATATCAGTGACAAAGCAGATTGTGGCTGCAGTGCGGCTTTTCGTTGGAAGGAGCAAAGAAGAAGAAACACAACAAAAACAATGGTGGACAGCTGTGTTTCTCTCTTAATTTTTTACTTTGCAGAGTTTAACATTAATGTTTTCTTGCACTTGCCCGGTCGGTAAAGCGGGTCAGAAATGTACTTGCACCTGTACAAATAGTTTTATTTATTAGCGGTCTGTTTGTCTGGTGAAATACTGGATACTGTCACCTCCTCAGGTCTCTGCTTCATTTGCAGTGTGTTACAGATTAGGTTGAAGAGTTGAGTTTGTAGTTTTTAACACGCTGTGAGAGATATTTAAAGATGGAGGATTGTCACCGTGGCCTCGTCTGCTTCTGCTCCACCCAAAATCTGTCCTTTAAGTATCAAACAGAGCAGAAACAGGCCTGCCTAGATTCACTGCCTCAGGGACTGTACCTAGTCTCACCTCTGTCTGTGTGTGTGTGTGTGTGTGTGTGTGTGTGTGTGTGTGTGTGTGTAGAGATAACACATTAACCACCGCAGTCTCTCACACACACACACCCCACCCATAATAAAAACATCAGCTGTGTCTGCACCTTCAACAGAAGACACAGATAGTAATCATGATGTTTTAGAAGACACACCCTTCAGATCCTGTCTGTGTGTAACCACACACACACACACACACACACACACACACACACACACACACGCACACACACCCTTCAGTGTTGAGCAGCTGCAGATGGCTTCACGTGTTTCAGGCTGTTAATCACACTAACAGTTGCTCACAGAGCTGCTGCTGCTGCTCCTCTGTGGATTTTTCCACTGACTCAGCACTGAAAGTGATTCTCTGAAGACGCTGCTGCCGCTGACACTTTTTCAAAAGGTCAAGTTCAGATTCATTCGAACTCGACCCAGATACAGCGATGTTTCTCAGATACAATTTACCGAGACCGTGAGGAGCATACATGGCGACGTCGTCCATCAGCAGTCAGAGCGTCTTACTGTTCGGTACAGTCTTTATATGTCCCTGTGTGGTGTCACACAGCTTTAGATTTTACACACACACCAGGTTGTAGAGGTGACGTTACTCCGTGTGTTTGATGCAAGCAGCAACCTCCGGGGCTGTAAAATGAAGCCAAAAACTGCAGTTCCTTGAACGACCACTTGAGGCTCCAAAAGCGAGTCAATCCCCATAGACCCCCATGTTAAAATGCCCAACTTTACAGCAGAAATAAACATGTTTACAGCCTGGTACAAACAACGGTTTTGGTCTCTGTAGCTAATTTCCTCTTTCATGACAACTGGACGGAGGGTGAATTTTTTTTACAACTCACCTGTTTAAGTTTAATTAAGCTGTAAAGTTATGCATAATGAAGGACATGGCTGCTTTGAGTGACAGGTCCACCAGCCGCTAGGTGGCTTGTTTCAGCCATTCGGCCCGCCTCTTTGCCCATTTTTGATTGGTTGGGAGTTAGGCAGCGTCATGTACTGCCAAGACGGCGACGGCCGGAGCGGCTCGCTTTGAGCTTCAAAACCGCTCTTCAGAAACCAACGGGTGACGTCATGGTAACTACGTCCATATGTTTATACAGTCTATGGTTTGATGCGTCCGCTGTGTGTAAACCAGCTGATCAGACTTGTTGTAGAATAAAGCAGCTGCTTTTTTTTACAAAGTTGGCAAACAATCGTATCTTTGTTGGTAATTTTGCCCCTAAAACACTTCCATACACTGCTGCTCAGATGCTTCCATGTCATTATTATCTGATCAGCTGCTGTCCTCCATTTTTATTTATTAGCTTAGTTTACTGACTGGTCAAAGAGCTGCGATGGGTCAAGCTGACAGTGAATTTTAAGGACGCCCTCTACTGGATCATGAGGCAAATTACAGTGTGAATATTTAATTTTTCCCTACGTTTGAACAAAAGTTTGACTGTCAAATAAAAAGTGACAGCCCTGAAAGACACTTTGCATCGTTGAGGTTTTAAAGGGAAACTTTCTGTCAGCTAATAAAATCTAAATTCCCAAAAAAGTTCCTGCACATTTATAATAATGGTAAATGTATTATGTGCAGTACTGTGTAAAGGTTTTAGGCAGTAATAAGTAAAGTGAGGATCATGCTTACAAAATAATGCTATGAATAGTTTTTATTGATCAATTAACTTGATAAGTTCAGTAGCCAGAAGAAACTATATATATATATATATATATATAACTGCAATATTTGCTGTGAGCAGCTTTGTTCACCTGCACACAGTTTTTCAGGTACTCGGCAGGTCGGTTGTTCTCGTCTCGTCCTGTAATCCCAGACCAACTCCATGATGTTGCTAAATTAGCTCTCCAGCTAATTTGGTTCTTTGAAGGCAGTTTGAGGATCGATTTGTTCGTCCTGGATGACGTTATCTTTAATAACGAAGGCACAATGAGTAGAGAGTTGAAGCCACGATCGGCATTCATATGATTGGCTGATCATGTGATTGCTATTAAATGAGCTATGTGTGTGTGTTGGAACCCTCCCAGCATGCACTGGGGCAACAGATTAATTTATATAATTCTTATTTTCTGTGCCTTCCTGCGTTGTCACTGCTGTTATTGTGCTCCACAATGTTTCCACTGTCACTGTCAGACAGTCAGATATTACCAGTGAATGTGGTCAGACTGGGAGTGTTGGGCGCGTGACTGGTACGTTTCTTCCTCACCGTACATACGAGGGGACTAATCACACGTCTGTCTGTCGTGATAATGTAACCTCATGAAAACATCCAAAGATCAACTATAATTACAACAGCAACATGTTTCAGCAAGTGAGATCTGCAGCTAATTACTTAACAGGTAATTAGCTGCAGTTTCAAATGTCAAATTAAATGTTCTGGTTCTGCTGGTTTTAACAGTCACGATCTTTGACACACAGATGTTATAAAGCAATGTTTATTTCTTTTTACCTTATTTATTCTAGTGGTTAAGTATTTTAGTGTGTTTTTATTGTTATTTTTATCTTTTTTTAAGTCCTGATTATTGGAGCTTTGAGCACTTTATCATGTCTGTTTGTTGTCTGTGCTGTTTGTAAAATGTGTGTCAAAAAATCTACCCACAAACACAAGAACCTGAATCTGAACCTGACATGTAGTGGAGTAGAAGTATAAAGTAGTATAACATGGAAATACTCAAGTAAAGTACCTCAAAATTAAGTACAGCACTTGAGTAAATGTATTTAGTTAATTTTCACCTCTGTGTATAAGTATAAATAACTCCTCATTTTGAAAAATAAATGATAATTACACCAATAGATCATAATAATTAGTCAATAACCTGCATGTTCTTACCTACAATCATAATTATATAGCAACATTCTTTCATCCTAAAACGTCCTAAACATCCTAAAATGATCCGGCTAACTGTTAATAAGCTGCACCTCAGCAGGTTTTAGGTTAAAGGACTCGTTGCTATGACAACAGCTCCAGATGAATTTTAAGTAGAACGGGGCCCGGGAGGTGGGGGGGTGTCTGTGTGGGGTCTGCAGCAGACCGTCTCCTTGTTCTTCTTGTTGCTGAAGATTCTTTATGACTCCGGCTGGATGTTTGTTGTCCTGCTGCAGATGACCGGAGGCCTCAGTGACGCTGCTGCTGCGTCATGGTAGAAGAATATAAACATCTAAAGTGCCTCAAACCTCACTTGAGAGCTCAGTGTCCCGTTTGTTTATCGGAGGAGCTCATTGACCTTGATTTATATAAATATCAGGAGGGTTTCTGGCGTCCAGATAACCTTCAGACAGTGTGCAAGATTCTTTTTTTTTTACAGCTGCAGCTGCAGCTTTACAGGTTTACAGCTGCAATGACAAGTCGATTAATCAATTAGTTCTCAACTATTAAATTAATCACCAACTATACAGATAATAAATAGTTTGGAGTCATTTTTTAATTGAAAAACTCTCAAATTCTCTGATTCCAGCTTCTTAAATGTGAATATTTTTTGGTTTCTTTTGTCCTCTCTGACAGTAAACTGAATATCTTTATGGTTGTGGACAAAACGAGACATTTGATGACGTCATCTTGGATGTTGGGAAACAATGACGACATTTTTCACCATTTTCTGATATTTTATGGACCAAACAACTAATTGATTCATTGAGAAAATAATCAACAGATTAATCGATAATGAAATAATTGTTAGTTGTTTGTTAAGGGTATTAATATCTAAAATATCCATCTGACAGAATAAACATGGAATGAGCTAAAACAAATGGTCGTCACATCGGCTGTAGATTAATTAATCAATTAATGTTCAGTTTAATTGAAGGTCATTGTGACACGATCAACTCCAAACACGAGATTTGTTTTAAATCTGACAGGAAGTACTGTTCAAAAGACATAAAAAAAGATTCTTACATCAGTCTCTGTCTTCATCTTCTCTTCCGTCTGCAGCTCCTCTTCCTCAGTGTCTCCATGGTGAAGTGGGCGGGGTCTGATGTCAGCCCCTCCTCTCGTCGGCCCTCCTCCTGCCATGCCCACCATGGTTTCTAGGTTGCCCAAATTCGGCTCGCGGCCCAAAGCCGCCGCACCTTTATCTCAGATGTGTTCAGCTCCCACCTCAAACGCTGGCACCTTCACCAGCGCCACCGCCGCCACCACCGCCACCAGCACCCGCCTCACCAACGGGTTCTACCACCACCCCGGCCCGGTCACCGCCGCGGCCACCTCTGTGAAACAGAACGGATTTATACGAGTGCCCACTTCGTTTTCTGTGAAATGGAAGAAGGAGAACGGGGCGTTGGAGGACGGCGGGGGCGACGCAGAGAAGGAGTGGCGAAGAGGAAAAGGTGTCGGGCAGAATCGGAGCGGCAACGCCCATCAGTATTATCCTCCGCGGGAACACGGGTCGCCTCAGAGGTCACCGGCGGTGTCGCAGCACGACCTGAAGAAGCCAGCCACATCCTCTGCGGGGAAGGGGCGTGGCTTTGGCCAGCCTGTGACATCAAAATCATCATCGCCATCGCCACAGTCCAGCCCTCGAACGCTTCCTGTGTCTAAAAGTGGATCTCACAGTTTCAAACCGAGCCAGGCTGCCTCGGGTCTGACCAACGGCACAAAGCAGACCCTCAACGGTCTCTCTGGATCTAAACCACGGAGTGCTACTAACGGTTTCCTGAGGCAGCCTCAGAGCTTTGCACGTCCTGGCGGTTCCAGGCCGAGTTCTGGTCCTGGTTCTCGATCCGGTTCTCCCCTCCAAAAGAAACCGCCGGCCAGCCGCTCGCACTCGAGCGACAGCCTCGGGCCCGCTCCATCCGTCCATCTGACTGAAAGTGATCGGTTTCGCTCTCGTAGCCTCACCCAGGTACGGCGGCAGCCCTCCCCCACCCTCCCCCCTCCCTCCTCCTCCTCCTACTCTCGCTCCCCCGCCGCCACCCGCTCCTACTCCAACAACAGGGCTGCTGAGCGAGGCCTCAAAGAGCCCACCGCCTCCTCTGCTCAGGCTCCGCCCAGAGGCAGCGTGGCGAAATCGCCTCCTGAGGGCGGAGGTAGAGGCGGAGAGGTCAAAGCTCAAAGGTCAGGGGTCGGCATCCCCTCCCTGCTACCACCTTCTGCTTTAAAGAAGCCCCTCCTACCCAGCCTCAGCTCCGCCTCTAAGCCCAGCGGCATCAGCTACAAGCTGTCCCGCCCGTCACTCATGAAGCAGTCCCGCCCCCTCAGAGTGACCTCGGCCAACGTGGCGGGAGGAGACGCGGAGGTGAACGGATGGAGGAACTCAGCGGAGACGCCGTCTACGACAGACAACAGCCCAGGTGAGAGACCTGACATCATCACCATCCAAAATATTACTAATCCCTTCACTTCCTCTGATCTCTTCTCATCTAATCCCTCTGAACATGTCAAAAATGTTTATCCTTTTATATATCATATATATATATATATCATGTCGTCATTTATCTCATTTCATCCTTCCTCTTCTCATCTTCTCATCTTCTCAACTCATCTCATCATCACATATTTGATCTCTCGAGTCTCATCACATCTCTCATCTTATATATTTCATTCAAATTTCCATCTCTGATATCTTAACTTTTTAAAGATATCAACTTTTTCTCATTTATGTCTCATTTCTTCATCGTATCTCATCTCGTCTTCTTCTCATCTTCACACCATCTCTCACCAATTTCATCTCAAGGCATCTGACGTTTAGTTTATCTCTGATTTGTCAACTCATATCTGGTAACCTACATCTTCCTTTATCTCATCAATCAAATCATTTGTTCTCTTATATCTCAGATTTCTCATCTAATCTTCCCTGGTTTCCTCTGATCTTCTCATCTCATATCTCATCAAATGCCACCAAACGTATCATCTTTCATATCAGCTTATTTCATTCCATCTTTCTTTGTATCTTTCTATCCTCTCCTTTATTGCTTATATCTCATCACGTCTCTTATGTCTTTATTCATATTATAAAATTAATCTCATATTTTTATTACATATATGTCATCTCATTTCATCTCATCCCTTTTCTGACCTTCTCATTTCATATCTCAGTCATCCAATCACATTATCTCATCGTACCATGTCTCATCTCATATATTTTTCCATTTTCCATCTGATAAAAAGCATCAGTTAAAAGTCTGGAGATGCTTTCTCATTTAAGGGGATGAGAAGGTGTGTTTGACTGATGCTGTAAGTCATCAGATTTATCTTCATCCGATATATATCATCTGACATGTCTGATCTCTCTCCTCTCAGAAACTACCCCCGAGGCTCCAGAGACAGGGGGGCTGCTGACAGAGTTAGCGGCCCACAGAGAGCTGTCGATTGTGGGGGAGACTCTGGAGGACATGTCCCTGTCCTCCACTTCTTCTCTGGATAGAAACGACACCAGTCAGGAGTATATGGACGACTTTGACAACCTCGGTAAAGGACGATGCAACTGTTGTTTTTGACTTTATATGTTTTTATCTATGAGCTTCAGATGAGAAATGAAGACTAACATGTCGTCTTGTGTTTGAAGGGAACGGAGGGGTGGGCATAATGCTTCTCTCCTCTAAAAACGATGAAGACGACTCAGGGCTCGACCAATCATGTACCAGGTTTGATGACGACAAGGTGGCGGTTAACGGTGTTACCAAGGCGACTGGGCTGTGTTTCCTGGACGACAGTATGGACTGGGCTGGCGTGAGACTGAGTGGTGAGTTTTATTAAGAGAGTTAATGTGCAGGTTAAGAAAAGTCTTGAAACATTTGTTAAACAGGTTTTTTGTTTTGTTTTGTTTTTTCCAGGTGAGCGAGGAGAGCATCAGCTGACCCGGCTCTCCCGCCGGAGAAGGTCCAGTCAGCCGGATTACCACGACCAGGTAACCAACGCTGATCAATAGACAGATGGACAGATGGTGTAAAAGCACAGTAACATGAGTCGATTATCAGCTTCCTGCAGAGCTGAGAAGTCACTCAGATTGCTTCTATTGTTTCTGTTCAGTATACATTTAAAAGACTTCAGCAGTTAATATAAATAATTTATTTTCTAGCCTACATGTCTCATCTCTTTATGAGATAATTCTGACACATTAATCTGCAATAAACTTTCCACACTGACATCATCACATATTGGCTTCATGCAGGTTTAAATATATACAGACAGTCTACATTTATAAAATCCTAAAAGATCTCCAACACTGATTTATATGAATATATATAATATAATGAATATATATGCTGTAAACAAAAGCAAAAACTACAACACACCATCACTTAATCAAAGTTAGGATTTAATAATAATAATAAACTTTATAAAGCAGTTTTCTAAACAGCGTAACAAAGTGCTGCGCAACAACAAAAAATAACAAAAAAATAAAACAGTTCAGCATCTTTGATTAAATGAAATCCAGCAAATAAAAGTATATACAATAAAATACCAGAAATACAGTCAAATAGGATAAAAACAGTAAAAATAACTAACTAAACATTGTGGAAATGGAAAACTTTGAGCTAAAATTAAAATATGTCAGTGATTCTGTTCATAAATGAATGATGTGTAGTTTAAAATCCACTTAAAAGATCAATAATTTATCAGACTTTCTTCTTCTCTTCCTGTTCAAATCAAAGGTTTAATTTATTCATCCGTAAAAACATGTAACTTTCAGTTCTCCCATTTGAATCAACCAACACTGAATATCAAAATACAGGAAATGAATCCCCACAAATAAACCAGGTAGAAAAAGTGACGTATCTTTTATTTAGTGATTGATAGATATGATATAATGACTCTAGAGAACATAGAAAAATCATCATCAACAATTTCAATAATCAATTAATCGTAATTTTTCAAGTAAATACACCAAAAATCTTCTGGATCCATCTTTTCGAGTGTGAGGATTTTCTACTTTTCCCTGTTTTATTTCATTATAAACTGAATATTTTTGGGTTTTATATAAAGATATTTGAATGCTATCTTGGGTTCAGGGGAATTAATAGACAGTTCCGTTACTTTTTGACATTTATAATCTGTAGATTCATCGATAATGGAAATAATCATAGGTTGCAGCCCTAATAATGTCATCAGAAGGATATAAATCTGAAATGTGAACACAAGGAGTGTCGTGATACTTGACGTTTAACTGAAAGGTGCAGTTAGACTCCTCCCGTTCACAGTTAGAACAGTTTGACACATCAGTCACATCGATCACAGCGTGTAAAGACAGATTCTAACCTACCAAACACCTTTTAAATGATCCAGCAGCACTAAACAGTCCGTTAAACCTCTGTCAGACAGGAAGCTGTTTCACTACACCAAGTAGAAATGAACAGCAGCAGACCACTGCTGTTTTTAAACGTCTCTTCATGATTCAAACGTGTAAAAAGATGTGAAGTTATCGCCGTGTCTGTCCTCTCTCTCTCTGTGTGTCCCGGCGCTGCAGGGCGGCTCGTCTCTGGACTTGTCCCCCTCAGACAGCTGCGGATCCGGGGGAACCTACATGTGGGACGAGGAGGGTCTGGAGACGCTGGGAGGCGCCGCCACCACCGCCTCCATCCACACCAACGGAAACACCACCCACCACATCGGGAGCTTCGACTCCGACCTCAACAGCATCGTAAGGCCTGCCAGAGAGTGTGTGTGTGTGTGTGTATGTGTGTGTGTGTGTGTTTGTGTGTGTGTGTGACATAAAGACCCTGAAAATGGCATCACATCAGTCAAATATATTTTCCTTTTTGTTTAATTGCACAACATTAATACAAGATCAGTTATAAAAGTCATGATAGCGGACTCATCGTGTTGTCAACAGTCAACATTCATGTGTTCATCTGTGCAAACCAGGATCTACAGTATTGTTCAAAATAGAAAGAAACACTTTACAACGAGGAAATTCTTAATATTTAAAAAAAAGTTTAAAGGAGAAGTTTACAAAATTACTGGGAGTTAAATTTCAGCTCTTTGACATCTTTTAAAAATTCTTAATTGTGTGTTTGAAGCTCTTGAAAATGACTGAAGTATTAAATATACAGAAAAAATAACTTTAATTTAAAAGTATTAGATGAAGAAATAACTGAAATGATTTAAAGAATTTGCAGATCTTGCAGAGTTTGATTAATAAATGTGTAGTTTTACTGATGTTTAAGATGTTTTTAGTAATAAACTGGTGCTTAAAGTTCCCTCATTTAGTATTTATAATCATTATATAAACATTCACTACATGTTTATAACTCAATAGTTGTTGACATTACTGTACATATAATGACATTATAGTGTTATAGCATTTATTTACTGATTGTTTATGATTATAAATGCTGAAATCTCACTAACAAACTCAGTTAAAGTAAAACAAACAAAGTCAATAAAAACATCTATTTTTGCACTTAATGGAGACAGATGCACTTTGTAGGAACATTTCTTCCTAAATTATTAATATGAGGTAAAAACGTTGAGTGAGACGTGACACAGCTGCCAAATAAAACAAGATAAATCATCTGACTAGCTGCTGATGTCAAGAGGCGAAGCAGCACGAATAGAAAAGAGAAAAAGACAAAAAAGTGAGTGTTTAATATTCCAGCAGCATCAGCTTCATCCTGCTTCTCCGTCCTACTTCGAGGAAGCAGCAGACGGGTCACGGACGTCCTGCGTCGGACGTCAGACAGCGAAAGAACAAACTGAACCTGAAACAGGCAGAAACAGGCCGTCAGCGAGCGAGTTAAATGTACAGTTGGCACTTGTTGTGGAATTTTGGAACGAGTCTGAACTCGAGGTGTCTCAGCGGGGAACTGAAGAGCAGCGAGTGATGATAAATCTACAGCAGAGACGTCTTCATGGTGTAAAACCTCCACGTACAGCAGCATGAACTTATCATACAGATTATCTAAGAAGGATCTATCTAAGACAGACCTCCACAACGTTTAAATTGTACACAAGTAAATAAATAGATGAGTCACCAAATACAATCAAAGGTCAGCTTGTTGGAAATGTTGGGAAACTGAAGCTGCAGATTGTGGATCCAGGCCGTTCGGCTCAGTGAGTCTTTAGATTCGACTTTTATCTTGTAAAGTCAGACATCAAACCTTCATCCTGAGTTCTTCCTCTCAGAGGTCGTCCATCTTTAAAATCATGAGCTTCCTGTGTCGTGCGTCGTCACTGTGATCACACGTCATCATCAGGACTGTTAAAGTCTGAATTAAACGCTCTGCCTCCCTCGTGTGGCTGATCTGTGAATTACAGCTTCTACTGCCAACCAGCAAGCTTCTGTCTGGTCTGTATGTGTAAATATTATCGTCCTCTTTGTTGAAAATGATCTTTGGTTTCACCACAGAGCGTTAAAAACGATGCAGGGTGATGATGAGGACAAGCAGCAGGGACACAGTATGATGTAAGATGCATAGATGCAACAAAAATAAACTGATACAATAAAAAAACTAAGTTAAACTTTCAGCATCTTAATTTCATTTGGCAAGAAACTTGTTAACACTTTGGTGGCTCCTACAGCTCCTCACTGAGGGTAAAAGCTAAGCTATAATTATATTTAATTGTATATTTGATTCATATGTGGTTGCATCTTGGGCTTCCTTAAGATTTGAAGCAGCTCACTGTGGTGTGTTGATACCAGCTTCCTAAACTTTAACTAAGTAAAACTACAAGTTTTTACATGCTTTAGGTTTCACATGAATAATATAAATAGTATTAAAAACTTACATGTATTTTTGGTAATTCAGTGTTAATTTATTTTTCTTGGAAAGTCAATTCAGTTAATCAACATAAAATAATTCATTTTTCCACTTACATCTAATCTCTTCCCTCCAGAAAAGATAAAGTATTGATTTGCCCAAAAGGAAAATAATGATTTTTTTTTTTCTTTTTAATTAAAAATGTTTGGCTGAGAGAGAAACTCAGGAGGTTTATTGAGGATTGTTTATTGTTTAATAGTCTGTTTTAGCTTAATTGCTTTTTAATTGCATATTTATATAAGCAACATCCATCTGAAATTCCTCCACATATACAGCTGTTAAAATTATTAGTCTGCAACTAACGATTACTTTCTAGATTATTTGACGAATCGTTTTCTCTTCAAAATGTCTTTTATAATTTCCCAGAATCAAAGGTGACGTCTTCAGATGTCTGAACGGCCTCATCAACAGTCAGAAATCCAAAAATATTCACTTTACTGTCATATATGACAAAGAAAAGCATTAAATCTTCTCATTTGAGAAGCTGGAACCAGAAAAGATTTGGCTTTTTTTTGCTTGAAAAAGTGCCTAAAACAATTATTCAATGATCAAAATACTTGCAGATTGTTTTTCTGTCAATCGACTGATAGATTAATTGACTAATTATTCATATTGTTGTTGTTTGAAATCAGTCGATACAGAGCTGCTGCTGCTGCTGCTGTACAACTCTCAAGTTAGTCAACAAGCCTTTTAAATATATAAAATGAGTTTAAAGACTAGAGTCAGTTATTAAATAAACCAGCAGATGGCGCTCTGGACACAAACAGGTGAAACATGACTTGACATCAGTTTGTGGAGCTCTGAGCTGTGGATGGAGGTCGGGACGCCACCGTCTCCTGCTCAATACAGTTAATACACCTCCTGAATAATGTGAAGTGGCTCTTAACGAGTCCTCTGTCTTAATGAGCCTCGTGTGTTAACGAGGTGTTTGTCTTAAAGACTGATTGACCTTAATGAGCTCTGGGGACACTAATGACTTCTAACTGTCTTTTTTTTTTAAATTTTGCAGCAATTTGTAAGTTTGTTGATTAAAGTGCAACAAAAATGATCATTGTTAATGTTTGGAAAGACCACCAGGGGTCAGTGTTGGTCCGAGAGAAGGCTGTGTGTGTGTGTGTGTGTGTGTGTGTGTGTGTGTGTGTGTGTGTGTGTGTGTGTGTGTGTGTGTGTGTGTGTGTGTGTGTAGGGCAACAAGTCTGAAGCTGTCAACACACCGTTACACACCAAACTCAGGTCAAACAGCCTGAAATCAGTAGAAAGCTGTTGTTTTGTGTTTGTGTGTGTGTGTGTGTGTGTGTGTGTGTGTGTGTGTGTGTGTGTGTTTTGAGGAGGTGGGTCAATACAAAAAGCAAAAAGCTGCTTTCTGTTTGTCGGTGCGGTGCTGCCAAGTCAAGTGAGAAAGCGGTGGAATGAAAGTGTGTGTGTGTGTGTGTGTAGCTTCCATACAAGACTGAAACATTGATTAGTTCAGAGACTAAAGCGAGGCAGAGGAGGAGGAGGAGGGAAGATGAGAGGAAGAGCGTCAAGAAAGAGAAGAAACTGATTTTCCTCTTTACCGTTGTGATGATGGCAGGACGGAGCGAGAGCGATTTACATGCCGGTTTCCGTCGATTTCTTAAGCTCCGTTCAGACGGGATGAGCGTCACACGGGGGAGGAGGGCGATGAATTATTCTCTGTGCTCCTCGATAATTGAACTCATGGTTTCTGGACGGTGTTTTAACGCCGGAGAAACGACAGGATCTGGTCTGTAAAAGACATGAACATTCAGCAGTACAAAGCTAAAAACCTCCTCGGGGGGGGGGGGGGGGGGGCGCTAGAGGGTTGAAGACGAGTCGAAAAACTTTCATAACTCAGTCGAATCTGAACACACATTGATATCATTCAGTGTCACTTCCTGAGGGTATCATTATCTCTGATATCAATCGCCAATAAACCTCCATAAATTCACTTAGAAATCAGAGAAAAAAAAAAAGGCTTCAGAAGTTTCCTGACAGTCATCTCATTTTAAAGTTTTCTTCAGTATCACAGTGATCCAGTGATAGTCATTTGTACATCCATGAAGACACTGCAAACAGCTGATTCACACGACTTTAACGGAGACTATTTATCAAAATGTGAACAAATATGGTGTCAAAACAGGTCTGACGGGGAAGAGCAGCAACTACGAGAGCTGTAAAGATCAATTGATCGTCACCAACTATTGAAGAAGTTACCAACTGTTTTGATAATCAATCGTTTGGAGTCATTGTTTAAGAAAAACAGTACAAATTCTCTGATTCCAGCTTCTCAAATAGGAATATTCTGTCCTTTTATGACACTAAACTGGGTTGTGGACCATTTAATGAGCTTTGATGTTTTTCTGTTTGTTCCAGAACAGGCCTGTATGTTGCTGTTAGCGTGTTTCCATCTGTCAGATTAGCAAAAACATTTTCACACAAAAGTCCAATTTCACACTGAGCTGATAAAATGCAGGAAAAAAGGAGAAAAAAAATCAAATACAAGGACGCTGCTCTGGATGGGATTTAGATGACAGGAGGAGCAGCTGAAAACTAGTCGCTTATTGTAGCTGAAATTCTGACCTGAGCAGCAGGTAACATCACCTCACCTCCCCCTGAGAAATAAACCCAGTCCCAATGAGGCTATAAAATGATCTGTAGCTCTATAATAAGAATGTTTTAAGGAAACGAGAGGAGGGAAAAGATCAATCAGAAGGAAGCGAGGAGGAGGAGAGAGAAGGAGGAGGAAGGGGAGGATGAGGAGAGATGGTGGAGAACAGAGAGAGGAGATTAGGAGGTAATGTGCTGCTGTGGATGGCTGCTCTCAGCCACCGGGGGGAAAGGCTGACTCTCCTGCACTATGTGTTTAAATTACTCAGGGTGAACGTTGGGTTTCCTCTCAGGTCACTGTGGTGTGACTAAGCTTCTCCAGGCAGGAAACAACGAAACAAACTGTGTGAAGTCAAAACTCCTCTTCGTCTTCTTCTTCTTTAAGGCAAAGTTTGCTTTTCATTCATGATTAAAGGAGAAACTTTCATACTGTTTTCAGATTAGTGGAGCCCTCAATTCATGGAAACAAAAATTTTCCATGAACACTAATATAATATAACTTTAAAGATACTGTAAGTTCATATATACCCATAGTACATAATCCTCACAACCCGGTAGAAATAAACATGTTGGACGTTTATGGAGAAGCTTCTGTTCAAGCCAGATAGGAAGGAACCGAATACTAACACATCCGTTTCATCCATAGTTATGATTTTTATGATACATTTGCACATGTGAGACAGTTTCTGTGTTCTTACTGGAGGCGGATACATCAACACAAATACATCAGATCTGATGAAAACATCAGAATTGAGCATTAAGGCCTGTAATGTGAAGTATGATGGAAAACCAGCAGGGACGATAAGACCTACAATTATTTGTTATAATATCACATTTTTCAGGACTTTCCAGCAGTATAACAATAATTCCTAACAACAACAATAATAATACACTGTATTTATAAAGCACCTTTCACACACTAATGCAGCTAAAAGTGCATAATATTTAAAAAAAAAAAAAAAAAAGAATAGAGCAGACAATTTAAACAACTAATTAGTAGTAACTAACTAGTAACTATAAAAAGCAAATAAATGTTGAGTAAGAAGTACAATAATAATAAAAGGTTTATTTATTTTTATATTTGTTATTTATATGGTTTATTTATATAGCACCTTTTCAAGAACAATATTTGCCTCTGAAATACAGTGAAGTGGCATAAAATGGAAATACTCAAGTAAAAGTATCTCAAATTTGTACTTAATGTAATATTATTTCAGATATAATATCCTGATGAAGTAACAGCTTATACACACATCTGTGAGAGTCAAAAACATCCCTTAATTAGTTCAACATACCGTCCAATATGTCTTGATTATTGTTTGAGTCGTTGCTAATATGATAAAGTAAACATGGCCCTGAAATGATGATAAAGTTTTTTGGGTTTGTTTTTTTTTTTAAGCTCTAAAAGTTTGAAAATGCATCTGAAACGAACCCTCCGTACAAAAGCAAACAGGCTCAAAGGACCTTCTCCTCACAACGATGGGAAGGCCTTTTAGTCTTTTTTATCAGCATCTGGTTGAAGCTCACTCCGTCCTTCATGCTGTAGCCGCTATTTTACAGATGAAGAAAATAAACAGTTTTGATTTTCGGTCTTTTGAGTTTGTTCAAGGATTTTATTTCATGCTTGCAAGGTTGAGAAGAGCTCTGTGTGTGTCACTTTGTAGAAAACTGGAAATCAAATAGAGAATTATTGAAATAACATACATAAAGAAAGCACAAACCCAGAAATCACTTCATGTCCTTCATGTGCACAATGACAAAAATGTCACAAAATATTTATCATCTGCCCCTCTTTTAGTTTTATTTCGTCAATCTTTTCAATGATAGAAAAAAGTCATAAACTTGTTGTAAGTACCTGTGAAGGTGGAACAAGTCAGTTTAAACCCAGATTTTTCTGACAAAAAAAGTATCTAAATTGTTCATTGTACAATCAATTGTATAGTTTGCCATTTTGTTGTGTTTTCCACATGCACAGTAATCCACAATGCAATGTAAAACCATCATGCATCATGTACCTAGCTCAAGAGCTAACCGCTATCATGCATTGTACAGAGAAAAGATGAATTTGCAAGATAAAGAGGATGACAAGAGTAGAGTCTAAAATGTTTTTGACATCTGACACACAATACCACATTTTCCCATGAAAATTTCCCATGTAGCAATTAAAACTTTTTAGCTTAGCAAATGATGCTATTTTGCAGCCAAAAACACATCTGGTCAGGTTAGCTAAAACTGGTTGGTTCAGGGTAACGGCTAACGGTTCAG
Source organism: Thunnus maccoyii (assembly GCF_910596095.1). NCBI lineage: Eukaryota > Metazoa > Chordata > Actinopteri > Scombriformes > Scombridae > Thunnus > Thunnus maccoyii. Next base: position 2,462,860 of record NC_056552.1, read on the forward strand.
TTAAGCAGCAAAAACAGTCCGGCTCAGATTAGCTAACATTTCATTTTAGCCCCTGAACAGTTAAATTTGGGTTAGCTATGGTTCAGTTATCAGATAAAAAGTTTAGTTATAGCTAACAGTTCAGTTTAGGAACTAAAACAGTTTGTTCAGTTTAGCTTACTGCTCTTTTAGCCCATAAACAATTTGGTTCGCTAACTGTTCAGTTTAATAGCTTAAACTGTTTATTTCAGGTTAACAAGGAGTTCAGTTTAGCAGCTAAAACAATTTGATTCAAACCATCTAACAATTCTGTTTAACATCCAAAACATTTTGATTCAGGTTTAGTTAATAGTTTGATTTAGCAGCTAAACTGGTTTGATTCAGGTTAGCTAACAGTTAAGTTTAGCAACTAAAACTGTTTGATTCTTAGCCAACAAAGCTAGAACTATTTAGATTCTCCTGATGACAACAAAAACAGAAATTGTTCATTTTTCACTTGTATTGTGCTGTTTTGTATTATTGTTCAAATATCTGGTGATAATTATCATGTAATCCTACGGAGTGAAGTCTAATTATATGCAGTATAAAAACTATATCCGTGCACTGATGTAGTACAGAACCACATGTTCATCCACAGCTTTGGAGCACATCAGGAACTTAAATCAACCATTTTGGATGCAGCCTTTGCATCAGTAGTGAAAGCTGCAGTCCTGTAATGGCCGCTGGATAATACTCATCTGTGTTGAAGTAAATGCGAAAATCCATCTTTTCTCTAGAAGTACAGCACAAATACAACATTTTTCACAAGATGTTCAGCTCTCAGCAATCTTAGTGGCAATATTTTATTTCTAAATTATTATTCTGTTAACAAGATATTAAGATGTTGGGTTTGTTTTCTCTAAATAACTTATATGAATAAATAAACAAATAAAGAACTGTGTATCTCTGTTTCTCTCTCAGGACATCTTGAACAACCTGGAGTCTTGTGATCTTGAGGATGACGACCTCATGCTGGATTCAGACTTCCCAGAAGAGGCCTCTCTGCACAGCGGTATGTTTGTGTGTGTACAGATGTCATAAACAGATGTAAATTTAAAAATAAGAATAGAAGAGCTGGAATGTGTGTTAGGATATGCCAAAACAGCCTCATTTTCCTACAAATGTTAGTTATTGTAATTGACTTTTATGGTTCACTTTCTGTACCTTTTTATAAAAGAACCAGATATTTGTTTTGACACAGTTGGTCATCTTTTATACTGATGATTCAACGACAAGAGTTTCATGTCCATCTACACCTTGAAGTGGTTCAGCTATCGATTGTTTAACATTGTCTCTGAGAAAAATGACTTTCGCTGGTGAGAACCTTGACATCCAAAATGACAATTCCCATTTCACAACTTTGTTTTAATTCCATTAGTTCCATATTGCAGAAGCTGTAATCATTTGATTCAGTTATTCAACAGTTCAGTTTAGCAACTAAAACAGTTTAGTTCAGGTTTTGGTTCAGTTAAGCAGCTTAAAATGTTTGTTTCATGTTAGCTCTTTTTCAGTTTATCAGCTAAAACTGTTTAGTTCAGGTTAGCTACGGTTCAATTTAGCAACTAAAACAGTTTAGTTGATGTTATCTAAAGGTTTAGTGTAGCTGCTACAACAGATTAGCTAATAGCTTAGTTTAGCAGCTGAAATGGTTTGGTTCAGTTTAGCTAACTATACAGGAGCCAAACTTCTTTAGTTCAGGTTAGACAGTTAACAGTTCAGTTAAAATTGTTTAATCAAGTTCAGTGGTCTGTTTTGGTCATGTTGACTAACATTTCTGTAAAATGTTAAAATTCCTTAGTTCAGTTTAACAGGCTGGTTTAGGACCTAAAATATTAGCTAACATTTTAGTTAAGGAGCTAAAATGATTTGGTTCAAGTTAGTTAACATTTCTGTTTAACAGCTAAAACATCTTCAGTTAAGCTAACAGGCCAGTTTAGAACAAAGACAGTTAAGTTTAATTTAGTTAACCAGTCAATTAAGAAGCTAAAGCAGTATGGTTCAGATTAGCTAACAGATTAATTTAGCTAACTATCCAATATAGGAGCTAAAACTCTTTAGGCAACAGTTCAGTTAACTTGAGCTTAGGAGCTAAAACAATTTGGTACATGTTAGCTAACATTTTTGTTTAACAGCTAAAATATTTAAGTTCAGTTTAACAAACAGACCAGTTTAGGAGCTAAAATAGTTGGTTAGCTAACATTTCTGTTTAGCAGCTAAAACATTTAACTTCAGTTAACCTTACAGGCCAGTTCAGGTGCAAAGACTAACGTTTAATTTAGTTTAACAATTCAGTTTAGGAGCTAAAGTAGTGCAGTTCAAGTTAGCAACTAAAACATATTTGTTCAGGTTAGCTAACTGTTCAGATAAACAGCTTACAGTTTAAACAGTAAACTGTTAGGTGTCAAGTTTTGATCCTGGTTTAATCAGTGAAATCCCTCCTAGTAAAAAAACATATTATCATGAGTTATGAACTGAATACACAACATGGGAGTTGAAGGTTATCTTACTGCCCATCCACCCCCTGAATACACCCTTAATTACATTTTAATCATGCTGTTCAAAGGACATTATCAGGATTGTAAGACATATGACTCATTTAATTAACAATCATGATAACTGGCTGAATTTGTCATGTCTCTACTCTTTATTAGTTATCTTATACTCCATATATACATATTTCATTTATAATAACTCATGTTTCATCCTCCTGGTCTGGTCTGAACCCTGCAGATGCAGATGGGATGTCCCACATGGCTCAGTGGAGGAGGAGACAGCTCTGCTGGGGAACGCAGGACATCCACAATGAAAATGAAAGGTAGAGAAAAGTAATTTTTCTCTGTATGCATCTTGTATTAACCTGTAGAGTGGAAATCACTGTCAGAACTAATATCCATGTCGGGGCTGATTTGGGCTTAAATGACCAACATTACATCACATAAACATTAGAAAAAAGTTTCCAGTCTGTAAAATTTAAATTTTTACCGGAAAACATTTAAAATGCAAACAAGGTCTTGTGAATCTTCCTATTAAACTCTTGCAATGCTGCCAAAGTCAGTGAAAGGTCGAGGAGTCACACATAATCAACAGGTTTTTTTTAACGTTAGCATGAATGTGATCAGCAAATATCGAGAGTCCACCGACTCAGAGCTGTGGGTCAGAAAGTTCTTTTAAAGTAGGAAACTTTGTCCTGATGTTGGAGCGGAAAAGGTCACAGAGGCTCTAAATCAGTTATTTTTTAATATGTTTAGCCGTATTTGTATCTGATTTACAAGCTTCCCAGAAAACTGAAAGATTAGTCTGCTCGGTGGGCTAGAGGGAAGATCACAGGGTCACTGAAATCAATATGTTTAATCCTGTTAGAATCATGAATATTTGCAATATAATTTCTTTCAATTTGCAAATTATTTGTGAGATATTCTGGTCACAGAGAAACAAATGAATAGTTGATGTTAAAAGGCGATGTCATAACCTCCGCCGCTTGGAAAAGTAAATAATAAATTGTAGCTTTGAGCTAAATGTTAATATGTGAAATATTAATATGAGATTTTTTAATAACACAGCTCGCCACAGAGCAACGTTTCTGCATTTTTACTTTCTTGATAATTCAGTGACTTTCTAAATAACAGTATGTGTGGTGCATGGCCTTATGAACTGTCTCTTTAGGGCTTCATATATTCACAGGTCAGAGTTCAGGAGCTTCAGTAAAAGAGAGTCAGTGCTGGTTTCCATCCACTGACCTTGGAAACAGATTATTTTCATTATTTAAATGAATTATTAATCTTCTTGATTAATCATTTTGTCTGTTAGAAAACAGTGAAAAATGCCTGTTATAGTCTCTTATGGCCAGTTTAGACTAAAGCTTTGTGAAGATAGGAGTTGCCGGTCTGAAACCTGCCAGTTTACACTGATAAGACTCGACCAGACGGTGTATCGTTTCTATAGCGACGACTCTTTACTTCTGTTCTAACTGCCGACTTTTCAGGCTTTTTTGTAGCTGCATACTTTGTAGCATCTTAAAATATGAATAAGGATATTGATAGTTACTTGTTGCAGTTCTAGTAGTGATGAAATGGAGAGAGGGTTGAGAATTTGGATTGCACTTTTATTGGAAATTGCAAATTTTAAGGCTTTTCTCATACAGACATGGCAGTTCCTCAAACAAATTGATGAGGTGATGATTCTGCCATTTCGACCAGCTGACAGTTTGTAACTGACTTGACTGGCTGACTTCGCTACGAGCTGATTAGCTCTTGAAACAGGTGATGTGCCTCACCTTCTAAAACCAGCCACTGGCGTCTCGACAAGCTTGACTCACAGGCGACGCCGCCGGCTGTATTGAGTCGAGCCGAGACCAGTTTACACCGCTGCAACTTTTCCCTGCGACGTTCTAAAACTGTTTGGTCTCGTTGTGAATCTTTGGTCTAAACTGGTCTTTAGAGGTCATGGTGATGTTTCGTTTTATGTCTGATCAACAGTCCACAATCATAAGATACTTAGTTTACTCTCACATGAGCAAAACTGAGCCAAACTCAGGAGAAACTCAGCAGCCAGACATTTCTCCGTTCTCTGTTTAGGAGCGGCTGAGATTGACACTAAAATGAGAATAGCTGGTCCACCTTAAAGGTCAGTCCACCTTAAGTGAGCCTGGTCAGGCTAACCCGTTGTCGCTAACTTCGGAGCTAACAGCCTTCACTTTTCCAGCAGTTGGGGAAACAACAGACAGACAGCATTTATTAACTGACACACTGTGATCTGTACTGAACATTTACTGCCAGACTGACATCTGACTGCTGAACTCTTCCTCTGCTGCGCTCGCGTTCACCGTCACTTTTCTGACGCTCGCTCTCTCACACTCGCTAAGCCGCAAACATTACGCACTTCCCCTGTTCTGTAAAGGAGCTACGCTACCAAGGCAACGACACAGAGGTTGACTCACGTTTCAGATCAGCGCTGCACAGAGGCTCTCAGATGCAAGCGGTTAATGATTTCTGAATGAATGAATGGATATTTGTTGTTATTTTGTCATCAGAAAAATATATATTTGTTGTGGCCTGGCGGGGTTCTCTTTGGCCTGTTCAGGGGTTTAAAAGGTTTCCTAATGCTAGATGTCATGAAATCTCCTCACTCCACCTTTTTGACACCAGTGTTTTGGAAGCGTTTGTAAGAAAAGCCCTTTAGATTTACAGTATTTCATACACGTCCCTGAACGCAGCAGGCAGAGGTGCATTTACACTTTTTTTTTCCTGTCTGTTCCTGTCCTGTTGTCGGTCAGGTCTCCCTGCCTGTCTCCTGGTACTCCTGGTCTGGGTCTGGACGTGGAAGAACTGGCTGAAGATTGTTCTGCAGTCAGATCACAGCTGGAGTACCTGCAGAGGTTACTGCTACAGGTGAGAGGCGAGGAAGAGGAGCACTAAAACACTCAGCTACACACAACCACAGTAGGTTTCAACATATTACACTGTGCAGAACAACCACTTTTTCTGTCAAAGACGTTTAGTTCTTTTGCTTTAAATGTTTAGTTCTGTTCATTATAACAGCTATTCTGGCATCAAAGGGTAAAGCTGACATTATTCTACATTTTTGTTATTGTCAACAAATCCCAAGAAAATACGAAAACCAACAATGTGTTCTTCTCTTCTCTGTCTGTGAGCCCATTAGTTCCCTACTGAAGACATAAATCTTTAAAAAACAGCTCACAACTATCTAGTTTGAGTGATTTCCTGAAACAGCTTTTAGCAAACAAACAGGAGGGAAAAGTATTTTCAGCAGCAGCAGATTTAATCCACATTTGAACAAATTGTATAATTTGTAGGATAAGCCTCTTTTGAGATGCATCATCTTGTTTTTTTTTAAAGATTATCTTGACGAGTCATTGCATTAGCCTTAAGCCCTGTTTGAACTACAGCGTCTTCCAGAGGGACCAGTTCATACTCAGAATATAAAACATGTGACGAGTCCTTCAGGTATTCTGTGTTTGTCTGATCACAGTTTAATAGTCATGTAGATCAGATTGACCTGCTATAGGGCTCCTGAGGCAGAGGTGTGTTGTTGGGTTCCCACTTTATACATAATAGCACTCTAGAGCTGAAATGACTTAGAGGTCAATAAGCCAATTGATTGACTGTGTAGCTTTAGCAGCTTCAGGGAGTAACGATCTGTATTTTTCACTATTTTCTGACATTTTATACATTAAAACACAACTTTACAACAAATGAGCTCAATATAAACTATTACAGTGATAGATTCCCTCTTTAATTTAATTAATTATTAATTTAGGATCCGTCATAGTTGGATGTTGTACTTCAGTGAATGAATGAAATGATAGATCCAGCAGATATGAAGTAAACCTGGGCTTTCTGGGGGCCCCTGGAGGTCTGGGTAATCCAGCCTTGAAGGTAGCATCTAGCATCTGGTTTGTAATCACCATCATTGAACTTAATCACAGTTTCACAATTGCTTCCACTAAAAAAACCTTACTGGCAACCTGCTGCCTTCAACTTTTATTGTTAGTGTGTTGAACTGGCTGCAGAGTTGTGCATCTACACACATAGTGAGGGCAGAAGAAGTCACATTGAATAATAACAATCAAGTGTTTATGTCTGAATGTTTAAATCATAACATCATATTTAACAGCAGAGTTTCTACTTTCTAACATTCACAGTATAAAGTCATACAGTTGTTTTTTTTAAATTTTTTTATTGTTTTATTTGTGTTTTGATCAGGTGTTTGTGATCAATTGAGGTGTAATTTAGTAGTTTCCAATCAGCCTGACCTGCATGTCTTTGTGTTGTGGGAGGAAACCCTGAGAGCCGGGAGAAAACCCACGCAGACACGAGGAGAACATGCAAACTCCACACAGAAACAAGTTCCTGTGAGGCTGCAGCGCTGATCACTGAGCCCACGTGACGCCCTGAAGAAGGGAAGGAAGGAGGTTAGGAAAGGTGGAGGGAGGGAGAGAGGGAGGAGGGGGAGAGGGGGAGGAGAGGTAGAGGGGGTGAGGGGAGAAAGGTGGAGCGGAGGAGGAAGAGGAGTAAAGGAGGTAAAGGAGGATGGGGGTTAGACAGATGGAGGAGAGGAGGGGGGATGGAGAGAGAGAGGGAGGGTGGAGAGGTGAAGGGGTTCTGCTCATTGTTCGGTCTGTGCTGAACAGCAGCAGAACCAGCCCCAAAACCCTGTTTTCTTTCCCTTGTTTTCTTTCTGTTTCTGAGACATTTTCTCCTCTTTTTCTTTTCTCTTTTTTTCCATTTTCTCCTCTTTTTGTTTCCTCTTCTCTTCTTTTGCTCTTTGTTTCTTTTCCTCCTTCTCCCGTTTTTGTCTCGCTTTCTTTTGTTTCTTGTCCTCATTTTGTTGTTCCTCAACTTTCATCCCCTCGTTTTCTACTTGTTTCTCTTCTTTATTCCCCTCGTTTTGTTCTTGTTTCTCTTCTTTCATCCCCTCGTTTTGTTCTTGTTTCTCTTCTTTCATCCCCTCGTTTTGTTCTTGTTTCTCTTCTTTATTCTCCTCGTTTTGTTCTTGTTTCTCTTCTTTATTCTCCTCGTTTTGTTCTTGTTTCTCTTCTTTATTCCCCTCGTTTTCTACTTGTTTCTCTTCTTTATTCTCCTCGTTTTGTTCTTGTTTCTCTTCTTTCATCCCCTCGTTTTGTTCTTGTTTCTCTTCTTTATTCCCCTCGTTTTGTTCTTGTTTCTCTTCTTTATTCTCCTCGTTTTGTTCTTGTTTCTCTTCTTTATTCTCCTCGTTTTGTTTTTGTTTCTCTTCTTTATTCTCCTCGTTTTGTTCTTGTTTCTCTTCTTTATTCTCCTCGTTTTGTTCTTGTTTCTCTTCTTTATTCCCCTCGTTTTGTTCTTGTTTCTCTTCTTTATTCTCCTCGTTTTGTTCTTGTTTCTCTTCTTTATTCTCCTCGTTTTGTTCTTGTTTCTCTTCTTTATTCTCCTCGTTTTGTTCTTGTTTCTCTTCTTTCATCCCCTCGTTTTCTTCTTGTTTCTCTTCCATCTTCTCCTGGTTTTGTTCTTGTTTCTCTTCCATCTTCTCCTGGTTTTCATGTTGTTTCTCTTCCATCTTCTGGCTGTGCAGAAGCTCCTCCTCTCTCAGCTGGGCAGAAGCTAACAATATGGCTTTTTCTGCCTGACATCTGGCTGTGATCTGGAGACACTCGTCCTTCCAGAAGCGTTGGACGGCGTCGGCCTGCCTGCTTTTGTCTTGGAGACTTTCTCTGAGGGAGGAGATGATTGAATCTCTCTCAGAGATGTCGTCTCGGCTCTTCTGGAGAACCTCTGAGAGTTCCCTCTCCTTGGACTCCAGTTGTTCTTCCAGCCTTTTTATGGTGGCCTTACTGGTGTAATACCTCTCCTTTACAAATTGGGACCAGTCGTTCCATTCGGCAATCTGCTTGTCAGCAGCGCTGAGGCGACTTGACAGCTGTCTGCAGTCGCGGCAGGGAGGCCTTCCAGCTGCTGGTCTCTGCTGGTACAGACGCTGATCCAGTCGCTGGTACAGACGCTGATCCGGTCGCTGATCCGGACGCTGATGTGGACGCTGGTTAGGACGCTGATGTGGTGCAGCATCAGCAAATCCACCCTGACGTCTTATATCTCTGTACATGGTTTTAACAAACACAATGTCCAGAGGTAGGAAACAGGAAGATGTGGTAGACTGTAGCGCTAGACGGTCGCTGTGCGTGAGGGAAGGTCTGTGACAGACTGTGTATCTGGAACACGATGCTTGTGTGCAGATGTGAGATGAGATGGTCTCCTATTTACACATGAACTGAACTGATGACCATTCTAGAATCATGACATCACAAAGTCATTTTGCCTTTGATGTGTCACATGTCTGATGACATCATCTCTGTGATGATGTCACATCCGGAACTGATGACATCATCAGCTCAACCTTGGAGGAGGTCATGTGACCTGACAGCGGATATCAGATTAAAAAATAAAAGTTGGATTAAAAAATAAAAGTTGGATTAAAAAATAAAATATCAGATTAAAAAAGATGTAAATCTTTGGAGCAAAGTTTCACTGACATATTTAAATTATTGACTAATGATCACTAAACCAGCTGATGGAAGCTGATTTATCAAACACCTTTAACTTGCTTTATGATACAGATATAAATAATTGATTTTATCCCATTCTAGACGCACATTTTCTCGATCTGTGTCATCTGTTGGTTATTAAAGCTCATTATCAGCTGTTACAAGTATTACAGTTTATTCCCACAGTGATAATAAGACACACAAGGAAAAGTGAGTCTATTTATCTACACTACACGTGTTTTAATAACATTTATGTGCTACGTGTGTGTGTGTTTTTCAGGAGGAGGACGTGGACGATGACACTTTGACCACAGACACTCTGAGTCCTGAGGCTGCCGACTCCTCGCACAGCTCAAACGCACAGGTAGAAACACACACACACACACACACACACACACACACACACACACACACACAACCTTAAAGGACGAGTTCACAGTGTTTCCAGTGTGTCTTAAAACAACAGTCAGGTGTTTATATGAACAGTGAAGTCTCATTCAAGCTGCCCCAGATTCATTGTTATCCTTCATTTCCCAGAATGCCTTTCCACAACCCTAACGTGTGTGTGTGTGTGTGTGTGTGTGTGTGTGTGTTCAGGTGCAGGATCTCCTGCAGGAGGTGCAGCAGCTCAGGGAGGAGCTGAGAAGCCGAGACCGAACCATCGCACAACTCACCCTGCAGCTGGTCCGTGTGTGTCCGCCATGTTTACATTTTAACTTCACAAAATAATTCTCTCACTGTCAAGCAACAATCCAACGGACCTCCAGAAAATGTTGACTAATATGTAGTAATTGCCTGTGTGTGTGTGTGTGTGTGTGTGTGTGTGTGTGTGTGTGTGTGTGTGTGTCTGTGTGTGTGTGTGCGTGTGTGTGTGTGTGTCTGTGTGTGTGTTTGTGTGTGTGTGTGTGCGTGTGTGCGTGTGTGCGTGTGTGCGTGTGTGCGTGTGTGCGTGTGTGCGAGCAGACTGTTCCTGTGGTGACCAACAGGTGTTGTTGCCAGGAGACGACGGGACGAATGGATCAACACACACAGACGAGTGTGACGGAGAGAGAGAGCGTGGCCTCGCAGACGCCCTGGAGAGTACACACTGTGAGAACACACACACACACACACACACACACACACACACACACACAGGTGAACACTTACACACACAATCGCAGTCAAACATGGAACAATAAAAACTTTATTTGTATAACTTTGATGCTGAAATGCAAAACTAAAACAAATAATAAACTGCAGCGGTAAATAAAATGTTTATCAGTTACCCTAAAACAAACAAATTAAAAAAACAACAAACATTAACAGGAGAATAAACAGGAAACAAATCAGTGTAAACTTAAAGATGTGTAACGCAGTAAACCTCGTTAGAAAATCTGAAAACGTGTAACTGGTTCCACTTTATATTTTATTTAAGGCTCGATGTGCTTCACCTGTTCAACACATCTAAACTACAGTGTGTGTGTGTGTGTGTGTGTGTGTGTGTGTGTGTGTGTGTGTGTGTGTGTGTGTGTGTGTGTGTGTGTGGGGGAGCTTGTATACAGTTCGTTCATTCATTTGTGTTTATTATTAATCACTTTTTGGTGCATAATGCCAAAACTCGCATCTGTATCATAGCTGCAGCAATTAGTCGATCAAAAGTAAATTATTATTATTCTGATGATCAATTAATCGTTTATGTAACTTTTCAAACAGTTGATGGTTCTGATGTGAGAATCTGCTTCTTTTCTTGGTCTTTAATTATAGTAATTTGAATATTTTGGTGAGTTTTGTACTGTTGGTCGGGCAACACAAGACATTTAATGACGTCACTGTATAGTATCCAGCATGTTGTGACAGTGACGTTTTTCTGGTGATTGATCAGTTAATCCTGAAAATAATCAACAGATTAATTGATAATAATCGATAATAACAATCATTAGTAGCAACCCTAATCATTATATATTAATACTCATTTATCAGATCTAATTATGTACGTTTCATGATTGTATATAAGCAGAGAAATGTTCATTTTCAAGGTCCAACTTACTCTTTTCCAGAGCTTTCAGCCACATCTCATGGTTCTGGAAGATTCACATTTATAAAATCCCAGCGTTACCTGTCGGGAGTGAAAGGTGAAAACTGCGTAAAACTTTATCTCTTTGGGTTCCTGATGAATCACAGACCGACCGGTGTACTGATGTCACCAGAAAGGGTTTCTGGGAAATGTAGTCTCTAGAAATTAAAGCCTCTTGTTGCTGTTAGACGCCAGCGTGCAAAGTTAACTGTTGCTTGAGGAGCTTTCTGGTGCTGTAAATATTATTATTATTATTATTATTATTATTATGTGTGTTTCTTACAGGAGTTTGAAGCTCTTGTTTCCTGTTTTTCGTTGCATGTTTCAAGCCAAAAGTCCGAGTTTCCCTTTTCCGGCTCTTTCCTCTTCTCTTTCTCTCTTCCTGTCATCGCTTTTTCCTCACATTTTTTTTTTTTTTTCTCTTGACGTTATGAATCCTTTCCCTCTCTGTCTCTGTTTCCCCTCCCTCCTCTCTCTCTCTCTCTCTCTCTCTCTCTCTCTCTCTCTCTCTCTCTCCTCAGGCTTTCCCTCCTGTTCCTTTCCTCTCTCCACCCTGGCAGTATCAGCGCTCCAGGCCTTACAGGGGGAGGCCGAAGCCCAGCATCCCCTCCCACCTCGCTAGAAAAAGTGAGTCGTATCACTCCCTCCACCCCATAGTCCCCAAATACCTTCATAACTCCATCCCTATCACCCAGTCCTTCATCATCTCCTCCTCCTCCTCCTCTTTATTATTATCATCATCACCACCATTAAGGCTGGAAATCCTCAGTTTTGCAGTAAAACAACATCCTGTATCCCTGGTAGACATTTATTAGGTCTTTATTTTAATCATTATTTTGTTTAATATAGTTTGGTTATTCCTTTGTATGTTTTTCAAATATAAATATTTTAATGAAACAAATAATTTTAGCAAAAAATCCACAATTGTATAAATATTTCTTGCAGCAGAAACATTCTGTCGTTTCACAGGATTTAAAAAGACTTAATTTCAGTGAACAGTTTCCGCTGAAAGCAGGATACAACAACTTTTAGATGCACGGAAACAGCAATGAAAAAACATCTGTTTACCTCTATTGTACCAAATTTATCATCCAAACATCAGAGCGACGCACAGGATCATAAATCAGAGACAGAAACGATGAACGATAGTAATGTTTTGGGGGTTTTTTTTTACATGAAATTGACTAAAATGTTGTTAAAACTACAATTAATTTGCTGCATGTTTTCTTTTTTTACTACAAAACTAACTTGTGCATTTTGCTGAAAGCAGCAATATCTGTGTCTTTTCAGATCACTGACCAATCAGAGATCGATCTGTAAGGCGATTTCTGAATGATATTGATTGATTGGTCCTCTTTGTCTTCTCCATGTTTACAGTTGACTCGAGGTGCAAAAATTCAGGCTCACTAAACTTTTTATAATCTTTTTATTTAATGAGAAGTCATGTGTCGTGCGTCTGAGTAAGTCATGCTCTCAGACTGTCTCAAGTGTAACAATGACCAGTTTACACCAGCGTTGTATTAAAGTCAGAATAATGAAACAGCCGACACACACGTCATCCCAAAACTCTCAACGAGAAAAGAAAGACGACTATCAGCAGCTAATGACAGGATGTTTTATAACCTCAGTGAACCACAGAAATACAAACAGAAAGGTACAGATAGAAGAATTTTATTTATTTATTAATTATTTTGTTCTTTGTGTTGGATTGAACCTCGTGCAGGATAAATGTAACATTAAACTAACTGTTCCTGCACAGAAACGTATTTTTAATGAAACTAATTAAAGGAGTTCAAGTTCAGGCTTCCATTTATATTAAATCCTTTATTAAAAAAACATAATCCCAAAAAAAAAGTTCACCAAGAACCCAAATTTGCACACTTGTCAACTGTCCAGATTACTTAAAAAATGAACTTTAACAAGAGGTTCAGTTTCTACCAGTTCAACGTTCAAAGTAACCAAAAGTAAACAGGTCAGAGGTCAGAGGTGTTTTTGAGGCTTCGCAGCATGAAACGAGACACGACTGCACTGAATCAAGAACTTCATTAAACTTAATTAAAGGTTTCTGTGTAACATTGAAGGTTATGTAACTTATTCCTGTGGATGTACGTCAGCGCCGCCACAGAGTTCACACGTGAATTTATGTTCATGTTCATTTATGTTGTACTTCCTGATATATTTATTACATTTAATCCTAAATTTTCTTTCACTCTTCTCTGATCAGTTTGTCGGTTTCAGACTCAACATTTATTTCTCTTCCCGTCTCCCCATCGATCCATCCACCACCCATACTTATGAGACTCGACGGACCGCTATGACCTGCGAGGTGATGATAACATGAGACAGCTGAAGGTGTCTGAGAGCAGGCTGGTTTCCAGTAGCTGAGACTTGCTGGTTTGTGTGCCTGCACTAAAGTAAAAGAAGAAGTTAAAACAATATAAAGACTCGTAGCCGCCGACCTCCCTTCAAAATATGACATTATACCCGTTATAAATATTTATACAGTTTCTTTATTAGTTGTATTATCACAGAATTAGACCAACTTTGTCACTTTCAAACATTTTCCAATCAAACATCATCAAACCAACAGTCAGTGTCATCTAAAAACTGTGATAAACTGTTCTCCTTAACACATCCATGTAGTAAACATGCTAGCAGATTAGCACGCTAAAGGTAGAGCTAGTTCAGCTACAACAGACTGTATATAGAGATGGACGTAGCGACGTAGAACACGGCAGGTTTCATAATCAAGTCACTTTAAACTTAGTGAAATATTGTGACAGTAGTCTGGAGGTGAGCCAACTGTCAATCACAGCTGTCAATCAACGTCCACACAGCAGACATCAACGCTGCTATAAGTCTTCAAATCTTATTAACGGAGCAATCATTTCTAAAATGACCACCATCACACTTATTAGAGGGTCTGGATGTAGAGATTGAGAGCAGAATGACTCGTTGAATGATTGACTCAGTGTTTCTAGAGAGAAGTTGAGGTTTTTTAATGGGAGTCAGTTGGAGCAGCTAGCGGTAGATGCTGATTGGCCTGTTGGTCACATGACCCTCACCTGGCAGGTAGTAGCAGTCTGTCGAGAGTCTCCCGTTCGCACATACATCCCTCCTTCCCTCCTTCCTTCCTTCCTTCTTCTTCTCTGCCTGTCTTTGTTACATCACGTCCGTCTCACGCCGAGGACAGACAGATCGAGACACTCTGCTTGAAACTGTTGAGAAATCTGTGTCTTTTTTTTATCTTCTGGTGTATTTTCTCCTCTAACCGTCCTCCCTCTGTCCTCTGTGTGTGTTTCTCTGCATCTCCTCTCTGCCCTCGTCCAGGAGTGGAAAAACTAGTGCTTTACTTCAGTGACACTGCGTGGTACGGTAGCAACTTTTTATTAAATCTTCTTCTTCTTCTTCTTCCTTATTCATCCCTCCCCTGTCTCGTCCGTCTGTCCACATAACAGAAACTCTGCTCTTAAGCTGCTGTTTCTACCAACACAGACTCTTGTGAAGTATTTAAGTGCACAGAACATTACAAATGATCAAAAATGTATAAATTCACTAAATATTTACACAAACATAGTTATATTATTGAACTGAATAGTTAAAGATCTTCTCCAGACATGGTTTAAGATCTATACAAATACTCAACTTTCTAATAAAAGTGCAGTAAATTACTTTGAGGAAAAACTTGATCCTGTCAGTTTTTAAATGGTTTCATAATAAGAGCATAATAAGAACGTTAAAAACATTTACAAAAAACACTAACACAATAAAATAATGTCCATAAAAAATTCTAATAAATACTTCAGGTTGTGCTTTAATATCAAAACGATGAGTTAAGAGGATAAAAAGTTGATGATAATTCAGTGTGTTCAGCTTCGATTGGCTGCCACGTCCTTTCTAATGATCAATAACTGAATTATAATAAATCAGATCAGTAGAAATCTCAGATGTGGAGTTATTACAGATGTGAAACCACAATATAAAGAATAGATATGTCGCTATAGAGACAGATAGATAGATATGTATGATATATAGGAGCTGATTCGACTGAAGGCCGGCTCTCTGGACGGTTTTACCCATGATTCATTGCTCCCCGGAGGACAGGTCCCACCTTCTCCTTCACAGTGAAATGAAGCAGGAGAGTCCAGAGGCTCGTTGGGAAGCAGCTCCGAGCTAAAATTATCTCTGGAAACGGCTCTTAAATGTTGTATTAGATGAGGTGCACTTCAGCTCCGCTTACTCAGTCACTTGAAGCAAGTCAAACCGCCGGAGATGACATCACTCAGGACGGACGTTATTTCTTCTATGTGACGGAGTGAAGCTGCTGTGAAGTCGCGTCATGTCCGAACAGAACTGAAGACTGTAGAGGAGTTGTGAGATGTTTACCTGAGCATCATGTGACAACGTTTCACCTACAGAGAAGTTTGTTTTTTTTATTATTATCAATTGTTTTTATTCCAAAGAAAAAACATAACAGAATTTGTTACAATAACAACACAAAATAACAAAGTATAATAACATAATATATCACACTATAATGTGAAGGGGGCAACAGATGTGAAACATCCCAGTTAAGTCCGATACTAATAATGATCAATTGACAACAGAACTGACAATTTTTAGGGATTTTTCAAGCAATTAAGATAAACTAAAGTTGTGTCAGTGTATGATTTGTAGGTCTTGATGAGACAAATAATTGAGTTTTGGTTTGATCTCTCTATGACATTCTTACAGGCCGTGGCGGCCATTTTAGTTACATAGGTGGCGCTAGAGAGCACATTTTGGCACTTTAGGGGTTCATTTTTACATTTTATCAAATTTTTCACCAGACCTGATGTGCGTGCCAAATTTGGTGAGTTTTTGAGCATGTTTAGGGGGTCAAATTTAGGGTTTAAGTGGCGTAATAATAAAGAAAGAAACAAACAAACACACGAAAAACAACAGGGTCCTCGCCCTTACAGTAGTCCTCTGCCTTTTGGGCTCGGTCCCTAATAACATAATATATCACACTATAATGTGAAGGGGGCAACAGATTTGAAACATCCCAGTTAAGTCCGATACTAATAATGATCAATTGACAACAGAACAGACAAACTAAAGTTGTGTCAGTGTATGATTTGTAGGTCTTGATGAGACAAATAATTGAGTTTTGGTTTGATCTCTCTGACATTCTTACAGGCCGTGGCGGCCATTTCAGTTACATAGGTGGCGCTAGAGAGCACATTTTGGCACTTTAGGGGTTCATTTTTACATTTTATCAAATTTTTCACCAGACCTGATGTGCGTGCCAAATTTGGTGAGTTTTTGAGCATGTTTAGAGGGTCAAATTTAGGGTTTAAGTGGCGTAATAATAAAGAAAGAAACAAACAAACAAACACACGAAAAACAACAGGGTCCTCGCCCTTACAGTAGTCCTCTGCCTTTTGGGCTCGGTCCCTAATAACATAATATATCCCACTATAATGTGAAGGGGGCAACAGATTTGAAACATTCCAGTTAAGTCTGATACTAATAATGATCTGTCAAAACACAATTGACAACCGGGCAGACTATTTTTAGGGATTTTTCAAGTAATTAAGATAAACTAAAGTTGTGTTCATTTTCTCAAATGAGCAGATTGAATACATATCTTCATAATTCATGATAATAAACTGTTAGATGATACCGATACCATTCAACTAGTGCCACCAACTTACTGACTTTCTCGCTAGATTTGGTGACTTTTAAGACGCCTTTCTTTTTTTAAGCGATAAATCTGGTGATGTTTTGTGCAGATAGTATTTTCTCCTCGTGGAGGTAGTCGCCAGTATTTCACAGTGAACAGCACTAATGAGGGTCTCTGGACTGACTGACTGACTGTAAGTGTGGGACTGATCAATCAGCAGCCAGACAGAGACGTGAATGAGCTGTGGATGCGCGTACTTAACAACCAATCACTGATCCCCGTTGATCGACTTCTAAATCATTTCACTACCTCAGTTACACAGTCGATGAGGTGGATTTAGATGTATATTGAGAATGCTGCTACTTAGTTTAGTTTGATGTTGTTTTCTTTACTTACTAACTTACTTTATAGTATATGTAAATATGTTATGATGTCACAGATATGCAAATTAGTGTGTGATAAGCAACTTTTCAAGGAGGCTTTAGCTACTTAGCTTTAGCCAACAACAAATTCCTTACAAAATATGTCTTTTAACACCCACAAACCTCCTAAATGTCTTTCAACTAAACCCCTTGAGCCTCTCAACCTCTTAAATAACCTTATCACATCCTCCAGAGTGCACAGTGAACTCACCTTATCAAACAAAATATCAAAAAAAAACCCAAACACCCTAAAAAAAACACCTTTTCTCCAGCCTCTCAGAAAACATAATGGTGAAAATAACACAGTGTGTCTTTAGTATTAAACACGTGTCTGACTTTGGGAGAAACAGCAGGTTGGAGTCTTTGGTTTAGTTAATGTTTGTGTGACATATAGGATATTTATGTGTATCTGACATTATTTTATACATATGGTATGTATAAAATTCAATTTAAGGCATAACTGATTGGTGAGTATCTGGGTATATAAACGGTTGGTTGGAGCTGCGTTCTTCAGTTGGCAGTAACACTTAGTAAAGAGTAAACTGACTGAAGACCAGCAAAATCACCGTTTGTTTTCATTTATTCTTTCAGGTGGGTAAATGTCACCGAAGCACCGTCAGATTTTGTCAGTAGTCTACCCTTAATGGTTCATTTGTTGTATGGTCTGTATTGTGCTTCGTTGTGTTGTTTGGTCGAACTGTAACGTAAACTAGCTGAATACGAGTGGATGCAACCGTCAGTGTGCTAGCGTAGTTCATCGGGGATTAAAGCTGTTATCACTCTAATTTTGACAGTCTAACCTGTGACAACACATTGGCTAAGGGTGTAGGGGGTCCAGGTATCATCGGATAATTCGTAATTCATTTGTAATTCAAAAACCCAAAAACGGTAAATCTGTTATTTGCTTCTAAACAAAGAACCGTTTTTGGTGTCACAATCAAATAACGAAAAACTAATCGAACCCGGCCCGTTTGTGGTTTTTGCCGATTCGTTTTATCGTTATTCCTTTTTGGATTGAATATCCAGCAGGTCTGCGGACATTCATCCAATTCGTTTCTGCGTTTGAAACCAAAAACGGAAGTCACGTGTTTTTGTTTTTTTTTTTCCTTTTTTCATTTTAAACCAAAAACGAAACACGAAATCACGTGATCTATTCCTTTATTGTGTCCCAACGAAAACCCAGAAAACCAAATTCAAAAGACCGTGCAATTTTGGTTTAAAAATCAAGTATTTTTGTCAGTTTTGTACGATAGCGGAAGCGGCTACATTAGCCTACCCATGATCCTCAGCGACCGTTGCTATGGTGAAGACGCCAGACCATAGGGACTATAGTTGTTGGTAGCTGTTGTTGATTTTGTTTAAATGTGTTGAATTTTAACTTTATGTGTTATTGTTTGTCGGACGATTGAGCTAAGCTAACAAACGCCAACGTCAGCTGTCACTTGTTGCCATAGCAACGGTAAACATTCACATGGGATGTCGGAGTGGAGAATCAAGCGTAAATATAGGTAAGATACCTTGTATTTAGCACAGGAAGTGGGATTTTAGTAGTTGGTAAACTGTTAGAAAAGAGCTTAATTTGTAATTTAATTTATTTATTGTAATCTTGGGGTTCATATATTGTTTTATATAAAATATACTAGTCATACTGTGATTGTTACCCTATTTTGTACATTGTTCGAAGCCAGATCAGTTGGCAGTTACACCTAGTACAGAGTAAAGCTACTGAAGATCAGCAAAATCACCCGTTTGTTTTCATTTATTCTTTCAGAATAAGACCATCCATCTTTTAAAAAAAAAAAAAAAGTTCATCCTGAGTCCAGTGTGATTCGTGGGTGCAACATTTGCTTCAAATACTATAACATTTTAAATTGATATTAATTTTGAGTCTGTGGTAAATAAATGGTACATTAAAGTCAATTAAACCTGCATTAACTGATGTTTTGTCCATTAGGTGACAGAATAAATTAGTAGGGGGAGGATGAGTCACGGTGCAGATGTTTGGGAGTCAGAGAGAGAGAGAGGGGGAGCAGGATAATCAGCTCCAAAAATAGAAAATCAATCCGTGGTGGCCGCCACAAATAAATGAATGTATGGGAAACATAGATTATTCAACATCAGTAGTAATCACACATACAGATATATATATATATATATATATATATATATATATATATATATATATATATATATATATATACACACTGTATAGTTGTTGTTATTCTATTGTTGTACTAATACTTGGTGTAATACAGTACTGACCCTCCAGCTGACCGCCAACGGCACAAAACTACAACCTCATGTTTATTCATTATTAGATTAGATTCAACTTTATTGTCACTGTGCAGAGAACAAACGAGTACAAAGCCAATGAAACGCAGGCAGCATCCGACCGTATTATTACCGTATTATTTATAGATGAGTGCAGGAAAGTAAGTGATGCTTTATCTTCCGGTATGTACAGCGATGGACAGTGAAGAGTTACATACAGTTGGTTCAGTATACAGAGTATAAACAACAACATGTATCGTTGGTTCTGTTATTATTGTCATAATTTTAATAGTTGAGCTAATTGATGATTCAGAGTGAAGTGATATTATTCATCTTACGAGCCTCTGGGGGCCAATGAGAGGACAGGAAATGAAAGGGGAGGGGGGCGGCGTTGTAGTATGGGTGGATCAGCAATTTGTACGCCAACAAAAGTGTGTGTGTGTGTGTGTGTGTTACCGTGGGGACGTCCTATAAGTCGGGGAAGCAGAACACTGGGGAAAATTTGGCAGTGGAGTGATTCCCTCATCCCAACACACACACACAAGGTGAATCCTCCTTGAGAACACCTGCATGTGGTCGAGGACGCTCTCCATCTCCCTGTTAATCTCTCCCATTGTTTCTATCTCCCTCTTCATCATCATCCTCTCCACTCACTCTCTCTCTCTTCCTCCCCTTTCTCTGCATCACGTTTCCTTTTTCTCAAATCTCTCCATGTCCTTCCTCTCTCTCTCTCTCTGCCCTTCTCTCTCCCTCTCTTTAATCCATCCACCCTGTCATGCATTATTTATGAGTGATGGTCACACACACACACACACTTTCAGACATTGGAAAGGTCTACCTGTCCGCGGGAGACAGACAGGTGTGTGTGTAGACAGACAGGCTGCAGTACCGTCATCCTCCACCAGCTGTCAGTGTTGCCCAGCGAATGTTTCCTCCTTCCTGCTTATGTTTTCTACTCACAACCTCTCTGCTGTTTTTTTTTTTCAAACGTTTTCATGTTACAGACTCAGTGTAGAAAATCAGTGTCGCCTCCTGCTGGATAATTCCTGATTTTGCTCTGCTCTGAAAGAAGCGTTCATGAGTATAAAGATGTTTTTAGCTCCAAGGCAAAGAGCTTTCCTCCATCACAAAATGACCTCAAGTTAAAGGATGTTTTTCTTATTGTCAGTAACTCCAAAAAGAAGTGTTGTTACTGATATATCTTCTTCTTCTGTGCCGTAGACCTCCGTTATTGTCCAGAAACTATTAAAAACACGTTCCTTCATCACCATGAACACACACTGTAGTTTCTTTTGACTAAATAACACAAACACACCTTCCTGCTGCCAGAAACACTCACTAGAGCATCAAACGTGGATTCATCCGCCGTTTAAAATAGTCCCCAACAAATGCACTGTTTCCTCCTGTTTGTATGTTAAAAACTGCAGCGATTGGCTGGTTTTTAGGAAATTACTGAACCTTTTTTAAACATGAAACAATATATTTGTGAGCTGTTACATATTTTCCGTATCAACCAATGAGCTTTGAGCTCAGATGGAGTAGAGGAGTCAGAGTATGAAGAGATGGATGAACATGTTGTTTATTTGGGGCTTTTTAATGGGATTTGTTGACAATAACAAAAATATAGAATAACACCACTGAGGCCATGTCTCAGTTACATATTGTAGACTAGTATGAGTATATTTAAATATTAATTAATAGTTTTGACAGCTCTGCACAGACAGACGTCACTCAAACTACTGTACAACAGTTTATACAGTTAATAGTGATCAAGAATGTTTTCCAATGATTTATTACTTTATTTTGTTGTTTTGGGGCGTTTCAACAAAGTAGTTTAATTTATTATTATACCTTTTAATCAGCGCTGATAGCTGTCGCTCCTTCATTTCTGTTTTGTGTTGCATTGTGGGACAAAAGCTCTGATTAAACCTGCAGATTATCATGTTTAATTGTCATTTCAATCTACAGTACTTTAAAGTTTAGATTGTCATGCTATTATCATGATAGATTCATCTTTTATTGTGTTAATTTAACAGTTAACTAACAGAAAATAGAGAAAAAAGCCCAAAACGTCTTCAAAGTTGTTGTTTTGTTTCACCAACAGTCCAAAACCCAAAGATGTTCATTTTATTAATTGATTTAAAACCAAATCTTTACATATGAGAAGCTTGAACCAGGAAATATTTAGCATGTTTTGCTTTCTAAAGAAGAAAATGATTAATGCAAATTAATTTGTAAAGCACCTTTCGATCCAATGTGCATCAAAAAAGAAAGCCGAGGCAATATTAACAAGACACATAAAATAAAGTTTAAAAAGAATAAAACAGAAGATAAAAAGGTTGATAAAATTCAATAAAACTGAATAAAAAGTTTAAAAAGTGCTGTGAAAAATATGAATACAGAGCTCCAAACTAAATGTTTGGCAATTAAATTGTAATTTAGTGTGGGATTAAAACAGAGCTGACTTGGTGCTTTTCATTTTTATTTTCACACAACTCTGTTTCACACCAAAGCGGTGAAATCAATTAAAGCTGCTCGGATTGTTTTATAAAGCTCAGGTGGGCGTAGAGCTGCTGCTGCTCGGCTGTTATTCAAAGGTTCAATGTCCATGTCGGAGACTCTGAACCCTGAAGAGAGAAAATATATAAATCACTTTAACAAAATGAATGTAATTTAAAGTCAAAACATGATGAAATTATGGTACAACTATAAAAAACATGGTTGTTTTTCAACAGTGATTCATTCATAACAACATGAGATGATAGATTATAGACTTATTGATCGTCACTGTAATCCTGTAGATCATAATAATAATAATAATACATTTTATTTGGAGGCACCTTTCAAGTCACCCAAGGTCACCTTACAAGAAATAAAACATCAGCATAAAAACAGGTGAGGTGCACAGTGTCCAGTTATACAGAGTATGCCAGTTTGAACAGGTGGGACTTAAAAGAGGTGATGGAGTCTGACTGTCTTATATGTGGGGGGGGGGTCGGGGGGGGTCCAGAGCTTGGGTGCTGAGCAGCTGAAGGCTCGGGCACCCATGGTACTGAGGTGTGACCTGGGGATGGATAAGAGTGGAGGGTGCGGGAGGGAGTGTATTCATGAAGGAGGTCCTGGAGGTAAGTCGGGGCTAGGATGTGGAGAGCTTTCTAGGTGAGGAGGAGGTTTTTGTAGTGGATGCGGTGTTGAACAGGGAGCCAGTGAAGTTGGATGAGAACAGGGGCGATGATCCGGGCGGCCGAGTTCTGAATCATTTGCAGTCTGTTGATGTGTTTGGTGGGGAGTCTGGTGAGGATGCAGGATGTGACAAATGAGTGAACCAGGATCTCGGTGCTGGATTGAGACAGTGATGGGTAGAGTCTGGAGATGTTTTGCTGAGTTTGTCTCTACAGGTTGATAGACATGTGAAGAACACAGATTGTTACTGTACAAAGTTGAATCCAGTTGACTTTAAGACTAAAGGTTCAGTTTGTTTTGTCTGATAGTTTCTTGACTGGCGACGGTGTTTCGATGGATCTCAATCAGCTTCTTTGATAGAAACATTTTTTTTTTCTTGTGTTAAATATCTTCAGTTTGCTGAGGTTGAACTTTTAGAGTTCCTGATTACAATCCAAACCTGTTCAGTTTTGATTTGAACTGTTTTCTGACAACAAACTGTAGACTGTAAAAGCAAAAATGCCAAAAAAGATATGCTGGTTTCAGCTTCTCAAGTGTGATAATTTTAAGCTTTTCTTTGTCATACATGATAGTAAACTGCCAGGGACTGCAGTAAGTAGATTAGATGAGACTATTTTGATAATCAAATAATCATTTTAGTCATTTTTTTAAGCAAATATGTAAAAGGAATTGCTGGTTTTAGCTTATCAAATGCATGATAGTAAACTGAATATATTTGGGTTTTGGACTCTTGTTTGGACAAAATAAGACATTTAAAGACGCCACTTGTGACTCTTACAGTCATTTCTTTTACAATTTCCTGACATTTTATTGACAAATGATTAATTGATAATGAAAGTAATTGCTCTAGAAAGAAGCTGGTACCTTTTATCTTCTCTTTGTACTAGATTAATATTATAAGACGTACATTCATGATCCCAGAGGATGAGTCGTGCACCACCATGAGGCTAAAAAAGCTCCATTAAACCTCCTGGAGAAGTCATTGTGGAATAAAGAAAAGTAAAAAAGTTGGAAGAACTATTGACAGAATAATCGATATTTGTCCTCATCTCCCCAACTCAACTTCTCTGTGGGTTGGTCTGCAAATATAAAACTTTGTGGAACATCTTTGACTGGTCTGGTGTGTATTTTATGTGAAAGTACTGATAGGTATCTGGAAAATATCATCACATTATTAATACTGAGATATTCTGTGAAAGATCTCTCTATGTTCATTTATTCAGGATTGCTCAGCTATAGTAGGAATAAATTAATAAATATTTGAGTGAAGACTGAGCTCCACTGAAACTCACTGATTTAACAAACTGACAGCAGCAGCAGCAGCACAGCCAGACATAAAACAGCAGATTAGTTATTACTTCATAGAAGTTTCCCACGATCAATAAGCTGAGATTGTAGCCCATGATGGATTTCATCGCTTCGCTTCTGATTCTCTATGTAAATCAGATTATCTGTGTGTAGATTAAAGTGTGTAAAAGCAACGAGAGGATCAACGTTCCTGCAGCAGTCGCACTGATGTTGTTCTTCTGTCTTTGTGAGGACCGAGTGGACTTTCAGACGTGGAAAAAGACGACGTTTCTGGAAAAATTATGACATTTTTAAGAAAGTGAGGACGTTGTTGGCGCAGAATCAGGACGTTTTTGTAGTGATGTCACTGTCCTCTCAGATCTTAGCAGTTAAAGCTATAATATGTAATTATTCCACATTAAAATGTCTAAAAACAACTAGACCTATGTTATATGTGTTGTTGAGTTGTGTACTTACATTATCTTTACCCGCCGCCAATACCGTATCGTTAGCCTCCCAGCTAACATTAGCCCTGGCTCTCCGTGTGGATCCAACTGGAGCACCGAGCCCCGGTTTGTTATTCGGCTTGAGTGAAGTGGAGCCTGTGGAGGAAACACCGGGACCATCGGGGAGAAACGGTCCATCAAGGGAAGCACAGTCAGGCAGCGGAGGAGAAGGCAACAAATCGGCCTCTCATTATCGGCAGAACATAGATATTTCATTTTAGAGCTTTTATCGGCCGATACCGATGACGTGCTGATAATATCGTGCATCCCTATTTGTAAAGTATCAAGCGTGTTATTAATACTTAGTTGGACGACAGACGCTACAATTATAAACTGACTGTCTGCAGCAGCAGCAGAGTGACAGTGAAAGTGAGACGTCTGTTCTCCGTCCTGCTGCTGTAAGCTAACGTAACGTTAGCTGTTAGCGAGCAGCTGCTCTCATGTCTCTCCAGGTCTCGGTGCTTGTTTTCGGCAGCAGCTCTCCCGCTCTCAGCCTGCTCTGGTTGCTCCGGTTCTGGTTCTAATCGGCGGTCGTCGGTTGTACACGGAGGACGACCCGCTGGCAGCAGCCCGCCGTCACTAACCGTTAAATAAGGGGAAGATCTAAACTAAAAATCTGATGGTAAAGATCAAAGTATGAGCTCTCTGGATGAGCGTCATTGATGAATACTGCTGTTGTCACGAGTTCATGAGTCGGTGGGCAAACTTCCTCACCGTGGCGTCCTCTACTGTGCAGCCAAAACCTGATACAGCTTCTGCTTCCATGATGTAAGATACTGTAGATGCTCCAAAAACTCTTAAACAGCAATATTTTTATTTTAAAAAGGAAACTTTGCTGATTCTACACATCAGAATTAATCAAATCAAAGTGTAGAGAAGGGGAGGTTTCCCCCGTCGTCGTCGGTGATGAAACCGTACAGGAAGTGTGCACGTGTTCATGCTGAGATGTAGTTACAGCTGAATGACTCCACGGCAGCAGAGGAATAAAACAAACTGTAGGAACGTCGTTGCTGTCAGATTGAAACCTTTTCATGATGTGAGAAACAGATTTATTTTCAGCTGCACCGCTGTGAGTTTCAGCTGTTTCGTCAGCGTTGCCTCTGTGTTTCTCCCCACAGTTAAACCATGAAAATCAACAAATTGGACTTTCTTTTTTTTTTTTTTCTAAATAAAAACATAAAGTAGAGAGTTTTTTTCCTCGACTGAGAGAAACAAGTTTGCAGCAGGACTCGCATAGATGAAAGCAAACAACACACACAGATCAAAGCCCTGATGTCTGAAATGACCGATCATCTGAGAGAATAACCGGCTCTGTTTCTCTATTATTGTCTCTCAAAACCCCAAAAACCATCATTTTATCTTCTCTCACCTCCAACAAGTGATCAAATATGTAACATCTGTGTGTTTCTGCTTCTTCGTCTGTCAGACTTTGTTGTATTTAAACAGGATGAAGCTCGAACTCTGGTTCTCTCTGTTTGTTTCACTTTCTCAGGAATAAACGATGCAACTCAAAGAGGATTAAAATCAGAATATAAAGTTCTAGAATAAAGTCTTCATCTGTCTTTACGTTAAAGTTAATTACAGCTTTATTCAAACATGACGGGACGTTTACAGAAAGACACAATGATGGATGTCGTGCAGAAATATCATAAGTTGGTTTAATAAATACTATTTTTTGGTTATGCAACATACAAACACAACATTTTCTAAGTTCAAAGGTCCACTTACTAGCTTTTTCAGGGCTCTTTTTGATGCTTTCAACCACATTTCTTGGTCTCAAGTAGGCAAATCAAACACTTATAAAGACCATAACTAGTTAGAACAGTAAGTGGACCTTTTGGTTGAGATCATTTTCCCAAATTCAATAATTAACTTTCACAATAAAATCTTAAAACTATGTTTAGACGTAGATATGCTGCGTTCACGTCAACCACCAATCAATATGTATTAAATTTGCATTTACTTACATTAAATATTGGTCTTTGTCTGGTGTGAGGCGTCCATGTATGTTTAGTTTTCATGCATTTCCTTAATATTTAGTTTTCCAGTTATTATTACAGCCTCATAATGACGACTGCTCCTCTATTTAATTAATGCAGCATCAGATAAAACAGCAGGACTCGCTGGAAGGCTTTTATCATGTCATGTGTTGTGATTTATGTGCGATTCAGCAGATTTCTGAATCATTTCAAAATAAAGTCACATAAATGAGTTGACGTCTGGAGCTTTCTGGTTCCCTGCGGTTCTGGATCAGAGCTCTAATATGTTGTACAGAAGAAGAATCTGCTGTTTTTTGACCTTTTCTCTCTTTGTTATTCAGTCACAGATACTTCACTCCTCCAGCCAGGAAGACCAGGAACCACTGACGGACCGAGTCCCAGCTCCACCTGCAACCCGAGCGCCGCCTCCAGCTAACTCCTGCTCCACCCGCCCCGAGACCCCCGCCGACAGCGTCCCCGATACCGCCGACCGCACCGCCGATGACGGAAAAAGAACGACGACGACAACGAAGGAGGAGGAGAAAGGAGGAGAGACGAAGGGGAGGAGAGGAACCTACATCAGAACCCTCCAGCTCCCTCATCCGTCCAAACTCCGCCTCTTCCTGTCTCAGACGTCCAGCTCTGCTGCCGCCGCCGCCGCTTCCCCTCCGAAGAGCAGGGCGGCGCCGGCCTCCACATCTGGCTCCGGCTTGTCCCGCCTCCCCAAGCCGAAGAACCACTGAGCGAGCGAGCGAGCGAGCGTCCGACGCCATCTTCCTAACACGCAGCGATGCGATCGTCATGGAAACGACACAGCCAGTAGTGTTTCAGTGAAGCTTTTACTTTCTGATGATTTCACCTGCAAACTGGCGCCGCTGGTGGAAAATTTAAACTTGTACTGGTTTCTTCCCAACCTGTGACATGAATATACTGGTACTGCTGTCATGTGATCGAGTGAGATCAGAATATAAACACTTTAACTTATTTATTGTTAATATTTTGAGCACTGTGACTGATCATGGAGGTTTTAAAAAAACACGGTAACACTTTATTTTATTTAAATAAATTCATAACGTCCCCTCTCTGAAAAAAGCTTCTAATGAATTAATTCCAGTTAATTGCTGCTCGCAGGTCAGCGGCACATGAAAAATGGAAGATTTGTCCGCAGGCGAGTGTTCAAGTAAATGAAGAATAAAGTTTTCAATAATTAACGGTTAATAAATTAACAACTGCTTATAAACTCGTCTGTCTTCAACCTCAAATCTAGTTAAATAAAGTGTTACCAAAACTTCTGAAATGATTCGATTATGATGCGTTTAAGCCACGCTGGAAGCTTTGTCGTTTAAATAGAATAGAAGCGGCTACTCGCTCGCTGTGTGTTAGGAACTGATCTGATTGGTTCGTGTGCCTGAGAGCCGACACATCCTTCCTTCCTCCTTCTTCCCTTCTCTGAATCTTCTCTCGCGAGGTCAACGCCGAGTCTTCCTCGCCGCCTGAGAGTCACAGAAACTTTGTATCGCGTCACGTCTCTGAGGTCAGAAAATCCAGCTTCATCGTCCTCTTCAGACGGATCCTCTCAGTCCGCGTTCCAGTGTATCAGATTCACTCTGCGTTTATAGTTTCAAGTACGTTTGACGTCGTCTGATTTCCTTTTTTAATTTCACTTCAGAGTTTAAAGGAATGACGCAGGTGAAACGAGGATTTTGAGGCTTTAATCGGCTCCTTTTGAACAATCTGAAGGTCAAAAATACTGAATTTATTCATGTCGCTGCTGCTGAAAAACCTCCTTCCTCCTCCTCCGACCTCGCTGATGACTTTCCTCTTGATTCGTGAGAAAATTCGACAGTTTTTCGTTCTTATAAAACTATTTCAGAGCTTTGGGAAGAAACTGAAAACAAGGTTTTATTTTGAAAAGAGCCGACGTGTCAGAGTTTGGAGGTTTTTAACCAGACGGCCTTGAAATAAATGAAGACCTTTTAAAAGTTTGTCAAGGTCTCAGTTTGCTTCAAACTAACTGCTTGTCGGATCGTTTAAGGCCCCTTATCAACCGAAAATGAACTTTTAAAATCAGAAGAGCTGAACTAATCTCAGTTAGTTTACTAGTTTATTGACTTCAGTATCACTATACGAATATATTAATGATTCTACATGATAAAGACAAAAGACAAAACCTTCTCTGTTAATAATCTGACAGTTTTCTTAGTGATTATCCAGCTGTGGTGACGTGAACATACAACAAATACTTTTCATATGAATAATCGACACCATGAACGCCTTCGAGGGGAGATTAAAGTGAGCAGAGTCGACTCTAGTGCTGCAACTAACCATTATTTCTTAATCATTTTGTCTATAAAATGTCAGAAAATGGTGAAAATATTTCTTTATTTTATCCAAACAACCCAACGATAATCAGTTTATTGTCATGTATGACCCAAAAAAAAGCTTTAAATCATCACATTTGAGAAGATAAAACCAGTGAATGTTTTGACATATTTGCTTAAAAAGAGACTAAAACAATCAGTGGATCATCAACGTAGCTGCAGATGAACTTCCTGTTCATCGATGTCGCAGCTTCTGGTGGTTCAGACTGGTTGGTTTGAAGCAGACTGAAGCCTTTAAACTAAAGTTCATCATTTAATCTCGACTCTGAACTGAGGAGCAGTTTGCTGAAGACTGAAATAGAAACTCTTCTCCATTTTTCTGAATGCTGGATTTCACATTTTCGTCTTGGAGACCTTCCTCACGTCAACATGTTAATAATAATAATCCTGCAAGTCAACGACTGGAATCAAACACACACCAGTTAGATATGATCACATTTCTATCATTGATTATCTAGAGGAGACGGTTACTCTGCAGCTCTGCCATCCATCGCTTGCTCTGATATTATATGCAATGAAATATGCAACAAGGTCATTGGTTCAAACAGCTCTCTCTCTCTCTCTCTCTCTCTCTCTCTCTCTCTGTCCCGTCGTTGTGCCGTCGAGCAAGTCTGGAGGTAAAAGTGTGAAAATATGCAAAAACAAACTGAGCTTAGTTTCACATTTCATGCTTTGGATGAAGGTTGAAGGTTCTACAGACAATCATCTCCAAACCAACACGACTTCTGTTCTTCATCTGGGAATGAAAAATAAAATAAACTTCAAGACAACAACAACAACAACAACAAGGTTCAGCAGCTCCGTCGTCCATCGTTTTGGAGCTAAAACAAGTTAATTGGCAGAAAATTAGTGACAATAATTAATCATCAAAAGTCTTTTTATTTTAAAGCAAAAATACCCAAAAAGTCAGTTCCAGCTTCTCAAGGTGAATATTTTAGGATTCAGACAAGTTTTTTTCAAACTTTTCATGGATTTTAATGATGAAACATTTAGTCGTCCAAGCGGAGACAGAATCTGTTTGACCAGGTCGAGAATGAATCAGGTCGACGTGATGGTCAGACGGTCAGATGGATCTCTGCTGCTCGTTTTCTGAGTGAAAACTTTTAGCTTCCATAAAAATAAAATAATACAAACAATTAACATAAATGGAAATTTAAAATAACAATAAAATCAAATCAATAGAAGAAGAAAAAGGAAGAAGAGACCAAACATTAAAATCAGAAAATAAGTGAAGCGGAGACGTTTCCAGAAGATTCTGAATTAATCTGAATTTATTATTTATCTGCAACATTTTAATATCTACTTCCTGTCTGTCTCCTCTCATCTCATCATGGTGTCTTTTTCTCCGTCAGACTGTGACCTCGTCTTCTCTCTCTTCATCTCTTTCTGTCTGTGTCTCATCTTTCTTTTCTCATCCTCGTCCATCCTACGTTGTTTTATGTGAGGAAGCAGCAGCAGCAGGAGGATAACAAGGCCAACAGGGAGACGGAGAGGCTGCCGGCTGTAATTGGTCTGTTTTAAATGTATTGGACCAGCTTTGTTCACCTCTCTTCTGCTCGTATTATCTCAACACTCATCTTTTCTTTCCTTCCTTCCTGCATTTCTGTTTCTTCTTCTGCACCAACGTTTTAATCCGACTCTCCTTCTCACACACACACACACACTCAGATACACCTGAGAGCAACAGCAGGTACCACTCAGGTGTTGTAGATAAACCCGGTTACTATGGCGATACAGCCTCAGCAGCCACGGCAACAACGCCGTGGGGATTTAGGAGGAGGTACTGCCTGCACCCACCGCTCTGCTCCTCTTATTTATTCTATTTTATTTTGTCCTTCGCCAGTTTTCCTTTTGTTCCAACACACATGAACATACACACACATACATATATATACATATATACTGTATATAGAAGCTAAACCTCCTCATTCTGCTTTCTCTTACCTCCACATCTTCTCTTATCCTCCTCTACCTCATCATTTTCTTTTCTTCCCCACCTGCTCATTTAGTCTCCTTTTATTTCCTGCTACATCTTTTCTTTCCAACATCCTCCTTTCATTTCCTCCCTTATCTCCACATTTCCTTTCCTGTCTCCTCATTCTGCTCCCTCCTTATCTTCCTTAAGTCCTTTTTTCTCTCCTATATTCTTCTTATCTTCCTTCCTTCATCCCTTCCTTTCTCAGCTCCTTCCTTTCCTTCTTTACATCCTCATTGTGTTTCCTTTCTCCTCCTCCCTAACCCCCACCTCATAATTTCCTTTCCTATCTCTCCTCCCTGCCTACACATTTCTTCCTTGTTTCATCTCCTCTCATTGTCTTTCTCTTCCTTTCCTTTTCTTACTTCTCATTTCCTTCCCTTATTTTTTCCTGTCTCCTCTTTTCTTCCTCTACCTCCATTTCTTCCCTATATTCTGCATTCCTGTCTCCTCATTTTCTCATCTTTTGTCTTCTTTCCTTCCTAGTTCATTTTCCTCTTTTCATTTCCCTCCACATATTTTCCTTCCTCTACA
This sequence comes from Thunnus maccoyii, assembly GCF_910596095.1. Classification (NCBI taxonomy): domain Eukaryota; kingdom Metazoa; phylum Chordata; class Actinopteri; order Scombriformes; family Scombridae; genus Thunnus; species Thunnus maccoyii. Next base: position 2,494,174 of record NC_056552.1, read on the forward strand.
TCCTTATTTTATTTTCCTCCTTATCTTCTCTGCCTTCCAGCCTCCTCGTTTCTTTCCCTCCTCTTCCTCTTCGCCTTTCTTTACCTCCTGTTGTCTTTAGTGCTTGTTTCTTTCTCTGCATCATCCTTCTCTTCTCCACCTCTCCCTTTCCTATCCTCTTTTCATTCATATGTCTCGTTTCCTCTTATATCTGACATTCTTTACCTCCTGGTTTCTCACATTTCTTCTTACATCCTTTTCTTCTCTTCCTTCACACCTTCATCTTTCCTTCATTTTCGAGACCTGTGACTTTGAGACTGTTGAGAAGAAAACATGAAGGTGTCTGTGATTTAAAGAGGTCAAATCTAAACTTTATTGTCCGTCAGCAGCGGCGGCGGCGGCGGCTCACATGTGTCCATCCTGTTAATCAGCGCTGCTGTGATGTTACCAGCAGCCTCCCACTGAGAGCAAACTGGGAGGATTGTGGTGGTGAAAGAAGAGCAGATTAACAGCGTCTTAGCTGAAGCTTACGCTGGATTTACCTGGTGAACGTTCTCACCCGGCCGCTCGCTCAGAACTGAAGGTCGTTTCATCTTAAAAAAAGACGGGATTCATTTATGGAGAGAAATAAGAGTTAATCTGCCTCCCAGCAGCCCGCCGTCCAATTAAAACCAGCTGGAAGCAGCTGGAACATCCAAACAGGAAGTAACCCCAGACATGTCATCACTTTACTGTATCATGATTTACTTTTCATTTTAGATGTATTTATTTACTTTTATCTTGTTTTTGACCACGATTGTCCCTCAAACTTCAGTCTTTTCCTCAGAACTGTTGCATCATATTTATTTTCCAACAGTGATTTATTTTAGAGGTGATCAACCATTTATTTTTATCCTTTTAATTTGAAGGATTTGTTGGTAAAAGTAGCTCAAACATGTTTCACATCTGAAACTAATCAAACAGTTTGAGTTTATAGCTGAACAGATTTTTTTTGTCCATCGTTTCCATTATTCTGACTCTTTAATCGAACAAAAAGCAGCATGTTAGTTTTATAACCTTTATAATAATTACACTTAGAAGAATTAAACTCTTTTTATCAACTAAGGACTCAATATTTAAAACATAGCTCTTCTTATTTTATTAATGGAGATAATTGAAGCATAAATGTCCACTTACTAGCATCAGAGCTTTCAACCACCGTTCTTCTTCTTCTTCTTCTTCTTCTTCCTCCTCAGCTCTGTAACTTTAGCTTCCAGCGAGGCGCTCGGAGCTGCATTAATTCATGCAAGTGAAACAAAACCCAGCGGGACGCGTTCACACCCCCACGAAATCTCACACACACACACACACTCTGTAGAGACGTTTTATGACCAATTCTTCCTCAGAACAGAAAAGCAAAAGGAAAAGAGGAATGTAAATTTTCAAAGAGGATATTAGTTAGTTTGAGGTCAAAGAGTTTTATTTCAGAGTGTCCGTCGTTTCACAGAAGGACAAAAAAAAAACATTATTGAAAACACGTTTGATGTTCGGACTCATCTCAAGGTTTCTCTTCAGCCTTCGTGTCTCCTCGTGTTTCTGCTGGGAAACACTGGGGGAAAAAAAAGGGCTTGAAATGATAGAAAACTGCTTGTTTATTATGGGATGTTTCACACAGTTTCCTGCTCTGACGGGATGAGTGTTTGTACGAGAGGAAGACATCGACTCTGTCGGTGGTTTTTAGTTGCAGAAAAGTCTCCAGAAAACTGAAATCTGCTCTTCGTATGTCGAGCAAACGTCCGAAAATCTGTAAAAAACCTGAACAGGAACATTTTCAAACCTTATTTAGTGTTATTTTGCTCTGGTTGGTTTTCAGTTTCAGACTAAAACAACCACACAGAGTCTCTTTAGAGGAAGCGTTTGATTGAAATAATCAATTTTAGTTCAATTTGTCTGTTTTGTAAATTTTAGACTCAGTTTGCTCCAATTTTGTCTCTAAAGTTCAGTCTGAGAAGTTATTTCATGTTAAAGTCGGTTCCTCTGCAGTAAAACATGCTGGCTGTAACCATGGTGACATATCAGCCAATCATAAAACAGCGTTTCCTGGTTTAAACTCTACTCATGTCGCCTTTTTTTTTTTTTTTTTTTTTTTTCAAAATAAAACGTCCCAAATTTGTATTTTACAGGTCTGTGATTTCTGAATAATTCTCTGTGATGAGAAAGAAACAACTGTGAAATTTGTTTGTTCAGTCGGTAAATTAATTCAGAATTTTAATTAAAAAAAAATAAATTTCAATTAGAATTTTGTTAATTAAGAATTAACTTAGTCCATGCAAATCAGGTGATCATTCAAATATGTGAAATTTGTCTTCAGGTAAGAAAACAAATCAACAAATAAAGTTTCTAATAAATTAATATTTAATTGGGTTTCTAGGTCTGTTAAATAAAATGTTACTAAAAATTCCTTCTGGGTAAAAAAAAGCTGCAGACATGACACCTGTTGTTGTTGTTGTTGTTGTTGTTGCCTTAATCAGCTGGTAGACGCCCTTAAACATCACTGAATAACCAGTTTGAAACAAACATCCAGTTTATTATCTTCATTGTTTCCTTTCATATGATACGAATGTTGGAACCTGAAGTTATGAGATGAAATCTTCGCCTGCAGACACGTTGAAGCTCTGCAGTCTGTTAAACATGTGACACAAACACTGATGATGAAGATCTCTGATCATCTTCACGCCTCATATTTCACTCTAAATGATCTTTTTTCTCTCGTCAGACGAAAGCAAACATCTGCTCCGAGTTTGGTTTCCAGTTTGAAAGTGATCATTTTGTCCCGTTACTGATTACCGCCGTGTTGTTTGTTGTATTTTGGTTTTTAAATATTCGATCAGGTTTTGAAATTGTTAAAAGGTCACTGAACACAGAAATGAACCTTTGAACAGTTTGTTTTGACTCAAAAGATCAAATATTGTAAATTCTCAAATTAAAGATGGTATTCAGATTATAGTCAAACAGATAAAGGCTGGTAAAACACTGATGGGTGTGGACTTACTTGTAATACATACTAAGTTAATCATAATGTACAGTTCTCATTCACTGATTGATCCCAGTCTCTTCTACTTTGCAGTTTTTTTGATCGTTAAGCTTCTATAAGATAAGATGTAGATATTTCACATTGAAAACCTTCCGTTCAAGGAGATTTCCTCCCTCTAAATGGGACATATTCTGCTTTTTGTGGTTTTCTATCTTTTATGTGATGTTCTGATGTCAGATGTTAAACGTGGTCAAAGTTCCAAAACTTGAGATGAACGTATTTAGAAACGCTGCCTGTAAGTCAAAACTCAGGGCTTCAACCTGCTCTGTTTGCATTTGGAGTAAAGAAGGAGAAAAAGAAGTGAAATCCTGCTACTATAGTTTGTTTACGTAGCCTCCAGAGCCGGAGGAAGCTTCCTGAAAGCTGACCAATCAGAGCAGAGTGGGCTCATCAGGAGGGCGGGGCCTTAAAGAGACAGGAGCTACAACAGCCTGTTTCAGACAGAGGCTGAACTGAGGGGCTGCATAAAGGACCAGTAGAAGATAAATAAGGAGTTTTTAACTGGAAATCATGCAAAGATATTCCAGTAGAGCCCCAGAATATAAATATAGAGGCTGGAAATGTGCAGATGTTGTGTCCTTTAAGCTGCTGGAAGGTTTTAAATGTGACATTTCTGAGTAAAAAATGTTGAATTTACGATTGAAAAAACCTCAAAGTAGAAGAAATTGGGATTAATTGGTGAATAAAAACGTATTCCTGTTCTGTTCTGACTCTGTTGTGGAAGTGGACATTATACTGGCTTTATTAGGACACATGCACACGTTACATTATACATACAACAGCAAATGGGAGCTGATCAGAAAATATGATCAAATACTTTCTAATAAAAGAACCAGGCCCTTGTTTGAGAGTTTACAGTATTCATCAATGTTTTGCAGGTGAAAAGTCGGAGTTTCCACCAATAAGCTGCTTTGTTGTGGATTATATTTCAATACTTGTATTTACACGTATTTAAATGGACGTTTAATGTTGTTCTCATGTTGTGTCTCCACAACTCAAACCTTAAATACTCTGAATAATGTACTCACTCTTCATATCTGAAATGTGTGCCACACTATACAGTATATCCACTCTGCTGTGTCCTGTACTGTCTCTCTGTGTGTTATCTGAGGGGAGGGGGGAAAGACTTTTATTTTGAAAACTTGGACAGGTATTTACGTTGACAGACATCCTGCCATTTCCTGTGTCACCTGCTGGTTGTTTCTTTTTGCTGAATTTGTGTGCAATAACTCTGGAGAACTCAAGTGTTTTACCTCTCCGCCGCCGCAGCAGCTGCACTAACACTTATTTATGTGATGAACTGTACAAAGTCTTAATAACTGTAATAATTATTATATTAACACTGAATTGTGAGCTTGTAAAGCATCTCAGTCTGAAAAATGCACTTTAAATAGACGGAACGAGACGACGTGGGGCTTCGTTCAGCTCAACTCTCAAAGACAAAAGAGTTTAAAGTTTGTGTTTTGTTGTGTTTGTGTCATGATGATGATGATGATCCGACTCACCGTTCAACATCCGCTTCAATGCTGCGTTTATGTCATATGGAAATAAAACAGGTTTCAAAGTAGACAATCATGTTCATCTGAGTTTTAGGAGGTTTAGGAGGCTTCATGATGGGACGACTTAGTAATTTGGCTCAATTAAGGTTAAACAGAAACATATGTAGTTTATGTGTAAAATTATTTTCAGTGTAAAGTTTCAGCACATTAGTTTTTTTCCCAATAATTTCTTAAAAGTAGCTGCTGTGTAACTTTGTAGCATGAGAAAAATGCTCATTATTATTTTTAAGAAACAACCTATAAATATGTTGTTTGACATACAGAACTACACATTAAGTAAAAACTAAGTATTTCCTGTTAAAAACAAATTCATTAAGATTTTTTTTGCAATTTAACAACTATGTATGAACCCAAATATAATGAATCAGCACTTACCAACTAAACAAACATAACTCTTGTTTTTTTTTAATAATTTGCACCAAATTGCACCACCTGTCTGTAAAACATAAAATTTCACTGTAAAATACCTGCAAATTACTCAGGAAATTAGTATAAAGTTAAAGGAGCCGTCAAGTAAAGCATCACCAATAAATGTTGTGTAACCTGCAGTGTTAGTTCAACATATATGGAGAGAATAAAGTAAATAATAAATTAATAATGAAGGAATATTTATTTGGGTTTAAAATCAAGTTTTCCTTTCAGAGAAAGTCTTATTTTCCCTTTTAATTATTTCAACTTCCTGTGAAATAGCAGAGCAGCTGTCACGCACAGCTGTGGCGTTTATAGCACCTGTATCATTAATTCATCATCATCATCATCATCATCAGCAGTGATATTTCAGTCACCATCATTAAAAGTTATCGAGGAGATATTCAGTAGTTTGTATTAAAACTTTACAAAGTGCTTCACAGTAAAAAGATTAAAGAAAAAAGAGCAAACGAGGAGGAAAATGATAAATGTCAGTTTCAGGGTCCTCGTGATGACCTCGTTCTGACTCTCATGGTTTACGGGGACGTTTGTCACACTTGTGACTTTCTGACTTCGACGAATCTAATTGTTTAAAACTGAAAACTAACTTTAGAGAACCGTGATAGAAAAGGTTTATTTATGTTACTGATTGTGTTAATATCAACCTACATATCATTATCGGATTTTTAACCTCTTGCAGCCCAAATTAAAATTCAACATTTTACAGATCGCAGCGTTTACGGCACTGAAGGAACAGTGTTGTATTATTAGATATCATGTTAGCAACAGATCGAGAGGAAAACCACACAAACACTGCTGTGAAGTTTGTTAGTTTAACATAAACTCAGAAAACTACAATCATGGCTTCCTCAAATTCATTCTCTCCATATGACATAAAAGCAGCATTATAGGTCAGGACGCCTGTTAGCTTCGCCTTTCATTTAAAGATGTTTGAACTTTCATTCAGTAACACATTAAAAAAAAAAAAAAAACATCATAAAGACTCCGGTTGAATATCTGCTCTATCGATAAATTTAAGAATCATATCTGTGTGTTTATCTTCTGATTATCTGCGTCAGACCTGTGACATCACATCCTGTTTGAGTGCGACCGAGTCTGTTTTCATGATTTAACGTACAGCGGCTCCTCCGTGGCTGATGTCACCTGCTGCTGCTGCTGCTGAGATCTTATTGGTTAATATTTATGATGGTCCTCCCTTGTCATTGGCTGAGATGTCTCTGATGCTGCTGAGAAGCTGAAAGCTGAAATAAAGATAAACGAACACCAAGTCTGAGTGTGTGGAGTCATTGATGATGGTTGTTTATCAGGCAGGTGGCTCTAATTAAAGAAATCTGTCCAGTTCCTGCGGTGAAAACACGCTAACGCAACATAAAATATATACAAGAAAGAGTGAAGAAGAAAAACACACACAGAGGACTGACGAGTGTGAATAAATCATCATGAGTTTAAAGTTTCACTGCAGACAAGTTTGTCTGTTTGTGTTCGACAGGCGGCGAGACAAACAACAAGCTTGTTGGTTCATTCTTCTTCTGTGGTTGTTGAGCATCAGCGAGGCTTTGAAACAAAAGACTGAACCACACACACACCCACACACACACACACCCACACACACACAGACTGACTGCATTTCTCTGCTGTTTAGACTTTGAATGAACCTGCAGTGACGGAGCTGCACTCAATTACAGTCAGCCGCCTCCTGCCAGAGCAGCTGAGCCTCATACTTAGTGCAGCGCTGTGTGTGTGTGTGTGTGTGTGTGTGTGTGTGTGTGTGTGTGTGTGTGTGTGTGTGTGTGTGTGTGTGTGTGTGGGCAGGTAAGTGTAGAAGAGTTTCTCTGACATCCCTCCTGGTTAATTCCCTTCCTGTCTGAATTCTCCAGACTCCAGAGGTTTTCTTCCTGCTGCTGAAGATTAAAAAACAAAAAAAACCTCAGACAAATCCTGGAGGTCTAACACACACACACACACACACACACACACACACACACACACACACACACACACACCTTTCAGATCCAGTAAGCTGTTAAACAAACTGACGTGTGACTGAAGTAAAAAACATGAACGCAGCTTCTACACAAAGGAAAAGCAGCTGTAGTTCATTCAGTTCAATCTAAACATCAGTTTTCTGTTTGTCGTTAGCACAGTTAGCATCACGGTTGCGTTAGCCGTTTACGGCGTCGTTACAGCAGTTGTAGTATGAAAATTATATCTTATATTTATATAATATTGAACAGAGCAAGAACACGCTGATATAAAATATATAAAATCATACAGCACCAATTATTACTATCAGTCACATTGTTGTTCGAGTGCGTTCAGAGTCTTGTGGTCGTTCTGTGACACCTGACGTTCACGCTGATGGTAATTCGTTTAGCTCAGGGTTCCTTTAGTTTGAAAGACATCAGCGTCTCTCCACAGCCCTCCTATTCACGTCTGTTTCATCTACGTTTTCTTAAGGTTGCAGATTGTCCGTTGTGGTGCTACTCTAGAAACATGGCGGTGCACCGTGGAGGAGGACGCTGTCATGTGGAGTAGCAGGAATGGACCCAAATGCAGGGTTGAAGAAGACCTGCAGGCAAAACAGAAGCTATCTGAGAGGAGAGGAGAGAGAAAACAGAACCAACGATCCAACCAGACTCAGCTGAAAACCAGACCTTAAATACAAACCAATCAGACAACGAGGAACAGGTGAGAAGACACAGGGGCAGGCTGGCAGCTGATAGGCTGAGAGCAGAGCAGGGCTGACGAGGATGACGAGGACGAATGCAGGGCAGGTGTGAGGAAGAGCGAAGGAACACAGCAACAGAAAACCAAAACCCAGAAAACACAATACTCTAAATCACAACCCAGCGAACCGTCCCAGAATGACATAAACTGAAGCACACAACACTACAAGCTAACTGATCATGTTAAACAGTCCTTCAGAGATACAACTCAAGGGGAGAAAGGCTGAAGTCTCTGGATAGATGAACCAAGGAACACCGAACTACAAGACAACCAACTGAAGAGAAGTGCAACACAGGAAACCAGGAGAACACAAAGAGTCCAAAAAACAAACAAAGTCCAGACAGGATGTGAAAGTTCTGCTCCTTCTGTAGATATAAAGGCTCATTCATTCACAACGATTCTTATTTCCAGGTGATTATTCACTAATTAAAACATACTTATGAATATTATATTCTGTTTCTGCCGAGTCCGTTCTGCTAAATTCTACGTACTGGTCCTTTAAAGTCATGACAGACATCTTCATTCTTATAACTACACCACTAAAAAGTTTTTAGCTTTTCTCTGAGCTGATTAGCAGGAGATTCTCTGCCTGGTGGATCCTAAACGAAGGTCCTTCATGCCTGATTTTGGCTGTTTTCTGTCCTTTCTTTGATGTTTCTTAATCTTGTTTTTCAAACCGTCACTTATCCGGGGAATAGGTGAATGAATGCTTCTTCTTCTTCTTCTTCTTCTTCTTCTTCTTCTTCTTCAGCAAACTGGTTCACGTTTTAACTGGAAGCTGCGGGTCTGGAGACAGTTCAGGGTCAAGTGTCGAGATCCTTTTTCCATCATAAGCCTGTTTTGTTTCTCTTTGATCTCATTTTTAACATGTTTGTCTGAAGAAGAAGAAGAAGAAGAAGAGCTGGAGTCACTGTTACTGCAGGAGGAAGACGCCGCTAATCCGCCGACGGCTTTTTATAATGAGAAGAAGAAAAGAGAAGATGTGTGTCCGACCCTGACTCTGAGACATTACGTTTTTTTTCTGCCACCTTTATCTGTCTGTCTGAGGTCACAAGGTCGGCGTGGATGGTCCTGAGACGTGTGTGCGTGCTCAGGTTGCAGTTAAATTGTAATAAACATGTTTTTTCTGTATTAAACAGAGACCTTGATCTTCCTCTGACCTTAACTAAGTGCTGCCAGAGTCTGAATGCGACCACACAGAGTTTAATATTGCTGTAGTTTAGTTGTGCTGCAAAGATGTTTTATTGTGAAAAAAGCAAATTATTTAAACTAAAAGTCTTTGTTCATACACACAGTTTTAGTCGTGAATCTACAGAGTTTTATGCGTCTGGTCTGATCCGTTTTTAACGGTTTCTAAAGCTGTGAGTGTTTCCTAATCCAATCAAAGATGGTAGCCGTGGTTACCTGGATGGGAAAAGGATTAATCGTGCAGCGGATGCAATAGTTTTTCCATCCAGATGGTTTGAAAATGTGGGAAAATGTGTTTTTAATCTTTAATAAAAATGGGATTTTTACCACTTTAACACTAATACATGAGAGGAACAAACTGTTGATACACATACAGTCAATACTCCAACACGTCTGTGCATCATTTCCAGAAGAAACAATCAGCTGAGTCATCCTGAAGTTCTCCTTCGACGTGTTTGTGTCGAACTTTCTCCTCCGCCGGCTGTATTTCAGTCTAGACGCTCCGTGTTTCCTGACAGCCGACTCTTCATCCTGACCTCAATATGTGTCCTCGTCTCTCGCAGCGAGCAGCCCGTCAGTCCGTCCGTCCTCGCACGCGTCTTCACCCCCCCCCCCCCCCCCCCCCCCCCCTCCCTCCTCATCTTCACCGGGACTTTAATCTCGGAGTCTGATGCTCGGATAACGCTGAAAAATGTCCCCATTTGTACCGCTGACACCCTGAACACAGCGGGAGTGATGGTCAGCGGTGATGTCGCTCCGTCTTCATGCCGAAGGCCGAGCTGAGCGACAGCCTCGATCATGATGATGAAGATGATGATGATGATGATGAGTTGTTATCATGGAAACAGACGGCTGCGACCCGAGATAATCCAGGAAAAACAGACCTCACAAAACAAAGAGTGAAGCTTCTTTTTACTGTCACAAAACTTCATATTGAATCGTGTGTATCAAACATGCTGCAGTTATTTCAATAAACATCAATTAAAATGTATCAATTGTAAATAATCCAACATAAAAAAAATACAGTAAATAAATACAATTTTTAAAATATTAGTTTTTTCAGGTAATCAGAAGTCTCTAATTAGAGCTGGACAGATGTGAACAGAACGAGCTGGTTTCATGTTCAGCCAGGTGTGTGTGTGTGTGTGTGTGTGTCTGTGTGTGTGTGTGTGTGTGTGTGTGTGTGTGTCTGTGTGTGTGTGTGTGTGTGTGTGTGTGTGTGTGTGTGTTTTGGATGTTTCCTGAATGAGAAATGTGGGACGTCTGAATATTTTCAAGCCCTGCAGCTGACTGACGACAGCAGAGAGGAAACAGCTTCTTCTGCCACCTTTCAAAACCTGAACAGAGATTTCTGGCATCAGTTTTTATAGTTTTTAGTTTTATTAGATGTTTCTTGCTGTAATCGTTCCTCCTGACCCTTCATAGTGCTCTTACAATGGAGGTGATGGGGGTGTCCTGGATGTTGGCGGAGGGAGATCGATATCCGGGTCACAGCTGGAGGAGAGACGTGAGCAGAGAGGAAACGAGGAAATATGTTGATGACTATGAAGTTCAGACCTCTAATAAAAGGTGCTGTTGGTCATTTTGGAGATTATTGATCTGTTAATAAGATTTGAAGACTTACAGTAGCTTTGATATCTGCCGTGTGGGCGTTGATTGACAGCTGTGATTGACATTTGGCTCACCTGCTGCTCCAGGACTCACTATATTTCACTACGTGTGATGTTACTTGATTATGATACCTGCCCTGTTAGCACAATTTAGCTAAAGTAGCTAACATTAGCTCAAGTGTTCAGCACTCAGTGTTCCCAGTAAGCTAACGTTAGCTTAGGTCCGAGGTAGCGGGGTGTGTTTCCACAGTGTGAAAGGTCCTGGCTCCAAATGGAAATGATGGCTTCAAACCGTCTCCAATAAAACCAACGGATGACATCACACCTCGCTACGTCCATCTTTATATACTGTCTGTGGTTCAGTGGTGGACAGACGGCGTCCTGTGGGCCAAATCTGGCTCTCCAACAACAAATATTTAGTCCCCAAACAAAAGCTGAAGTTTTTTTTTTAAATGGCATCAAATATTTAACATGACTGCTCAGAAACCTACAGTAGATATAAATAACAGGACCCTCGTTGCAAGTCATCCTCAACTCTCTCCATGTTTCCTGTCTCGCTACACTTCCTCTCAAATAAAGAAAAAGGAACATAAATACAGATTTATGTCAGTAACAGCACTGTTTGAGTGTGGATGCTAACATGAGCTGCTGTGAGCCTTCACTCACTAATAGGAATGATCTGTCCTCAGGTTTGACCCTAAAACTGTTTATTCTTCAATGAATTCAAAGAAATAAACACATTAAAAACACATTTACTGTCTGTATGTCGGCCTCCTAATAAACTGCTGAACCTCATTTCTGTCTCCTGTCATACATGTTCAACCTCACTACTGGTTTAATACTCCACAGGATAATTTAATTTATACCATATTTAGTTTGTTAAACATGCTGCCACTCGGTATAAAAGAATTTAAGAAAAACCTAAAAAAAACATTGCAATATCTTTACTGTAGGGAAGAAATCGTCTGTTTTCTGTCTCAGCTCTTAATGAATAGTCATTTTCCCTGCGTAAACGTTTCCATCTGCTTATCTCCTCATAAGACACAGAGAGAGAGAGTGAAGGCTTCTGGGAAATGCTGTCCTCGCTCCGCTGAGATAAAACCACATTAACATCCTTCCATCAACTCATCATCATAACCTCCGTATAAAAAAAACAGCTCATGTGGCTTTTCTAAATCCTGAGCGTCGTCAGCTGTTTTTCCTCCCCGAAACAAATTATTCTATTAAAATTATCTCCAGTCGAAAAAAGCAGCGCGGCAACAGATGAATCATCACCATCATCATCATCATCATCACTATACAGTCTGCCTGTGTATTTCTGGCCCGTGATGCCGTCCTGTAGCGTTCAGCATGTGCGGCGTCGAGGTGAATAAATGCGTTTTTAATGAATCCGGTTTAGCTGTTATTGCACATTATGAGGTCAGTAAAGAAGGCCGATGTTTTTCTCCGGGGAGGAAACAGCAGCAGATACCTTCAGTGTGGATTGATTATTAATGAATAAATGGGAGTATAATGAACTGAGCTCAGCAGTTACCGCAGCTTATTACAAGTAAATGTTACTGAATCATTTTTGCTGGTTTGCAAGCAGCTTGTTGTCTGTAAATTAGCAGAATAGATGGAACCAGGCGTCATTTAATGTCAACAGAGCAATAAAAAAACTACAATGAGGCTTTGAAAGTTTCTGAAAATTAATTTTGGATAGATTATCTCCTTTTTTTAAGATTAATTTGTGTACATCAGGTTCAGGTAGATCTTCAGTCTGCATGTTGTCAGTTTTTTTCCAGAGTAAAACATCAGGATCAGTTGTTTCAGTGAGTGACAGCGCCCTCTAGCTGCTGTAGTGATTATGACGTAAATCAGGTGACGTTATTATAGACAATAAGGGAGGTCGAGGTGGATGGATGGTCAATAAAACATCAGATTTTAACACAAAAGTGCGTTGTGTACTTCCTGTTTCCAACCGCGAGTCGACGCTGTTTCTCCTTCGTAAATTACTTTTTGTAATCCCACATATAAAGAGTAAAAATCCAGTTTATTCTTCCCGTAGACGACGTCAGTGACTCTCAGTTCTCTCGTCAACAGTTTGGATCAACATGAAACTCTTGAAGTCGAAGCTACAAGACTGTAGACAAAGATTTCAGGGTTAGAAGTTAACTACGAGGTGCAAGATTTGCTAACGGTGAGCAGAAGCTAAAGACGGCGGTGTTGAGGAAACCGATTTTATAATCCGCAGTGTGAGTCGGTTCAGTTTTACTTTCTAGGAAACTTTTAACAGAACTGTAAGAACACGGCAGACTTTATTCTGCAGCAGTCTGATAAACACAGAGTGCTGTTATAATTAGACGCTCAGGATGAATAACTGAAATATCACAGATCGTCCTCTAACTGCACAGTTATTACTGTAACCAGGACGACTGAGGTCTACAAATGAATGTGCCGGTGAGTGTGCAAAGATAACATATGTGTCAATAAGAGACAGTTCTCAGGGAAATTAGAAAGAAGGATTATCAGTGGTGTGATATTTTGGTTCTCTGTGTGAGATGATTAAAGGCTGCTAGACCTGGTTTTATTTAGAGAAATGAACCGTACGTAGATTATTATCAAAGTATCAAGGTCATTAATGAACTCAGCAATAATGACTATGAATATGATTAAAATATGAGTCTAGAAAATAAGCTCCACAATATGAAGGGTTGTGAAAAGTATATGACATCATGTTTTATGATTTTGCAGTAAGTTTTTTATCCTGAAGATCAAGACCTCGGTTTGTTTTGTATTGTTTTTCATCCACATTGAACTTTAACAGCTTTTTTGAGTCTCTTATAAATTTTGAGTTTAATGTTAAGTTGTGAGTAAGCTGAAGATTTCTCACGCCAGGTGCTGCGTTCAGCCAATCACAGACATGCAAGTTCACATCCCTGGTGGATTATTTTGTAGCGCGAGCGCCGTGTTCCTGCAGTGAACCTCGATCACGATCGTCTCAATGAAAGATAAAACTGTTGCTGCTGTGATAACTTTCCTGTAAAAGTCAGTGAGTTCTTACAAACAGCTGTGTGGTGTTTTGGCGTCTGATAAACACATTTAAATGTACATGTCATTTCAGCCGCTAGGCGTCTCAATCAAAACAATAACAAGAGACGGAGTGTGATGACGGTGTGAAGCAGCAAGGGATCATGGGAGTTGTTGTCTTCGTTGTTAAATAACCAGCTTCACAGGGATAGGATTACTCCAGTGTTCATCATTCAGGATGTTTTTACCTGCAGAGGTCTCCTCCTCTCCAGAACAAACGGACACGCAGATTAAAATCATTAAAAATACTAATTAAAGCTGTTTCACCTAAATAATCAATGTTTCTCTGATGATGTTTGGCGACCACCGGACTTCCTGGAGGGGCTGTTAGCCGAGCTGCTGCTAACGTTTGTCCAGTTTATTTCTCTGATAACTTAAGATCCAGACGTCCAATGACTAAAATCCTTCTTCTGGCTAAAAGATATAGTTAAAAACCACCTAAATTTATCATGAAAATGTGACTTAAAACTGAATAAAAGTCCATTTATAACAGTTTGTGTGGAACAACCACAACGCCGATGTATTATCTTGTATGTGTGTAAGTTACTCTTTGGTAGACGCCATTGTAGCGGACAAACACAGCGCCGCCGTATGCATCTGGTGCGTGTTTACTCTTTGGTAGAGGAGGTATGACGCCATCGACAGGCGACCAAATGAAACGGTCCGTTACTTTGATTAAATTACAGATTTCTCTGGGTTTGAACATTGTTGGAAACATTTGGGATAATGTAAGTACACAACTCAACAACATATATAACATAGGTCTAGTTGTTTTTAGATATTTTAATGTGGAATAATTACATATTATAGCTTTAAACACATTAATCTGTAGCTTCAACTGAACTCCAGCGTTGTCACACCGTAAAACATGATTATTGTTTAATTCCACAGTCGTTTCTTTTTTTTGAACCTCATGATGAAGTGTCTACTATAACTTTTATCTTAATTTTCAGTTCATTGATTGGTTTCGTGTCCTTGCCGCCACCTCAAACGTCCCCTCGCTGAGAGAGTTTATCTGCTGTTTATCTTGTTTTATCTGATGAACGGAGACGACAGTTTGGCCCTCAAGTGACTCACAATAAGCAACAACAACAACAACACAGTAAAATAAATAAATAAATAAATAAAACTTTCCCGGATCAGCAGCATTTACACGCTGCTGGCAGGAAGCAGGTCTCTGAGGGACTGAACACGTGCTGCTTCTCAACCCTTTTAATGTATTTTATAATGAGTCATTTTCTCCAAAACCAGCGTGTTTCCACTGAAAAATAAATCAAATGTGACGACCTTGTAAACCGCTGAGCTGCTGGAACGTATGTGGACAAAAATATGCAGACAGTCAGATCTGTGTACTTTATCTTTTTGACCTTTTTCACCATTTAGCTCCAATGAGGGTAAATATTACACACAATATACAGTCCAATCATATTTATGCTTCATTATGGCAACAGTCAGACTGAAGCTGGGATTTTAGAAATACTGACATCATAACTTTTTAATCATTTGTATTTCTCTTTTGTTTCTGTATTAAAGTGTTCAGTTATACTGTCTGTGTATAAATATATAATATAGAAACACAACATGGAGCTCTAAAGGATTAAAGTCTTCACACTGCTGAATCCTTTCATTCTTTTTATGTATTTACAGGCCAAAATATTGATTATAAAAACAACATGGATGCTAACGCCCCTCAGGAAAAAACTACAAGGACACAAAGTTATTGCAGATATTTTATTTCATGTGTAATTATATCAGTAAATCTCTTCATTTCTCTTATTTTTCTTGTGTCGTGATGTTCGGCCGTGTTTCCTGCTGCAGGTCCGACTGAAACTGATTCCAGCAGTTTATCGGTTTTATTATATTTTTATCTTTCTTGTGCGTCTCAAGTTGTTTTTACTGTTAACATTTGTTGTGTCTTATTATCAGCTGGTCATTCATCTGTAAAGCACTTTGAATCACACCGACCTGTATGATTCTTGCACTGCTTTCTTGTCATTTATGATATTTCTTATGCATTTGTCTTCTGCCAGTTACTTAAATAAAATGTAAAAATCCTTCAAATGGATGAATTTGAGAATCATTTTGCCAGGATTCCCTTCCTGTGATGAGGGAGTAGAAGCAGACATAAGTTCATTTTCAGGTGTCAGAAGCTTAAAAAAAGTTGTGAAGCTTTAAACAAACGTCTCTTTTCTGTCAGTAACGACGAACGACGACAACAAAAAAAACCCCTAAAGCTACAATAAAGCTGCAGTGTCGGCACAAAAGGTAAAGGCATCAAAATGATTGGCTGCTATCGACTGACGGCGCAGATCCTCCGCCCGTCCCTCCGGGTTCGACGGTTTCTCAGACGTTTACTGTAACTTCAGAGAAGAAGAAGAAGAGTTAAAGCAGAAGCATCATTTTCACTCTGTCATTTTTATTCCCTCAAAAATAAATAATCGTAAAAGTTGCCCCGCCGCCGAGTTAATGGCTTTTTCACTTCAGGGCTCAAAGCAATAAAACCAGCAGATTTAAAAGAAGAGAAGAAGACACACACACACACACACACACACACACACACACACACACACACACAGGTTTACCTAAGTCACTTCTGGGGTATTTACATAGACTTACATTCATTTCTGTTAGACTCACCTGAGACATGACTTTTGTCCCCAGCTGCATAAACCATCTATCAGATTATGCTAATTAGCTGTGATTTGGCCCCGCCTCCATAGACACAGGAAATAAACAGAGAGGAAGATGAAGGAAGGAGGAGAGGACGAAGAGGAAGATGATGGAAAAGAAAAGCTTTGAGTTCATTTTTAAGTAGAAAATGTTCAAATCTTCTGGTTTCAGCTTCTTAAACGTGAATATTTTCTGGTTTGTTTATTCGTTTGTGACGGTAAACTGAACATCTTTGGACCAAACAAGACATTTGAGGATGTCGTCTTGAGCTTTGAGAAACATCGATCAACATTTTCAACATTTCCAAACAACGAATCGATTGATTGAGAAAATAATCAACAGATTAATTGATAATGAAACTAATCGTTAGTTGCAGCCTTGAAGAGGAGTATGTATGATGGAGGAGAAGTTTAGTCCACACTGACGTCTGAGTGTGTGAAGAGTTTTTAAAAGAGTTTCTTCTTTATGAGAAAAGAAATTAAACAATTCGAAGGGATTTTTTTTAATTTAAGCACAAAAACAAACGATCTGTTAGAGTCTCACTTAAGACACTAAACTACACACTGCAGAAGGTTCATCTCAGCATAATGAAGGTAATTATTATCTTCTGCTGATTACATATCCTTACTGTTAACACCGATCTGATAAGTGTGTGTGTGTGTGTAACATTAAACTATTAAAAGAGAAGAAAATATGGAAGCAGGATAAAGCTAAAAAAAGAGAAGATTTAAAGAAACACAACAACATATATAACTGACTGTCTGCTGACTCTCATCCCCCTTAGTTACTGTTGCTACACCTGTGGAGGTTTCCATCCAGCACTGAGAGGATGTTTACAGTGAGCAAACAGCAGTTTATCAGCTTTATGTATCTGTCTTAAAACAACAGTCAGGAGCCCAAATGAACATTGAAACATGTTTTTCTTGCTGTAATCAATAATTCATGTATTTATCTGAAGCTAATATGAAGCTTCAGCGTCCAAATGAGTCAAATCAAATAGATATCTTTCAACGTTACAGTCTTTTTAGTGCCAAAGTTCCTCTTTTTGTTACTATACTTCCACCTGCAGCTCAACAGGGAAACACTGTCCGAGGAAACACAAAGAGGGAATTTGATGCTAAAAAGACTGTAAATGTGTCAGATATCCACTTGATATGACTAACTCAGACTGCTGAAGCTGAATAGAAGCTTCACATAGACTTTTAAATGACTGTGTGGACACACTGTGGATTTTATCCTGACTGCTGGTTTAACACACTGGAAACATGAACCTGTCCTTTAAACGGGACATATTATTCTTTTTATGATTTTCTGTCATTATATACTGTTATATAATATTAGATGTCAGATATTAAACATGATCAAAGTTCCAAAACTTGAGGTGAATGTATGTAAAAATGCTTCCTGTAAGACAAAATCCAGGGTTCAGCCGCCCTGGATGCAAATTTTTTTTACTCTTCTGATGAGATGATGTCAGCTTGCCGCACATGTCCATAAACATGTGTCTGTTCCGTAGCCTTGGTTGCTAAGGTGGTTGCTAAGGTGGTTGCTAAGGTGTTTCCATGTGTTGTTCAGCTCCAACATGTACGGATGGATTTGAGAAGTTGACATTTGGAGTAAAGAAGGAGAAAAAGAAGTGAAATCCTGCTACTATAGTTTGTTTACGTAGCCTCCAGAGCCGGAGGAAGCTTCCTGAAAGCTGACCAATCAGAACAGAGTGGGCTCATCAGGAGGCGGGGCCTTAAAGAGACAGGAGCTAAAACGGCCTGTTTCAGACAGAGGCTGAACTGAGGGGCTGCATAAAGGACCAGTAGAAGATTAATAAGGAGTTTTTAACTGGAAATCATGCAAAGATATTCCAGTAGAGCCCCAGAATATAAATATAGAGCTAACTGGAAATGTGCAGAATATACAGTAATTCTGAATCAACAATCAATTTGTGAGAAAAACATCAACCAAAAAACCAAAAAAAAAACAAAAACCAAAACCACTAAGAACTCCAGTAAACTCTCTAATCTCATATGACAACACAAACATCCAGAGTTTCCCTGTAAATAACAAACAGCATTGAGGGAAGATTTTCTGTGTTGTGGTTTTATATGAATCAAAAAGGTTCATAGATGCTGTGAAAAATAAACATCTTGCTGAGTTCTCGCTCTGATTTCATGCTGCTTCCCTTTTTCTTTTTTTTTCTTTTTTTTCTTCCTCAAGTGCGAGAGAATCGCAATTTAATGTCGCTTCGCTTTCATACAATTCACTGACGAGGTTATTGCAGCGCACATCCAATCTGTTTATCTGACACTTACAGCGCTGGAGTGTAGTCTTGTGTCTGCAGCTGCAAACATCTTTTCAGAAGCTTCTTCTACAGTAAATAATGTCAAAGTCTGCATGATTAAAAACTATAATATATAATATATAATATATAATATATATGCTCCCAGCTGCCTGATATGTTTTAGTTTTAAATGATGTTGTGAAAGTTTTTAGTTATTAGTCGTGTGTTTGCACATTTTGAGGCTGTATTTGTAATTATGTTGAATATTATTCATGAATCTTTTGCGTGTATTTTGTATGTTTCCAAACAATCGACACATTTCTATTTTATTTAAAGTTTTATTTAAATTATATTTATACTTAAGTTCTTTATTGTTTATTTATGAATTGTAGTGTGAGTTTTGCACGTTTCTTTTTGTTGATTTGATTTGTTTTGTCATCTATCGTTATTGCAATTAGATTTGTTTTAGTGAATATTTAAATTAATTAAAGGTATGTTTGTGTAGAGCAACAGCTGAACATCACAGACTGATAACATGAACAGACGTGTTTTTCCATCTCTAGTTTTTTAAACTTTAGTTTTTCTTTCTCTGCTCGATACGACTCTGAAAGTGAAAAAGAAGAAACAGAAACGGAGAAAAAAAAAACATGTTGGTTCGTCTGAACTCTGAAAAAAACCTGAAAACGAGTCTCTGTGGAACTTTTTCCTTTTTATCTACGACTTAAAAATGAGCAAAATAAATAAATAGTTATATTCGATGTCAGATGGGAGAGAAGATCTCTATGAAGTTACACGTTATAGAGCTGAAATGTTTGTGAACTCAAAAATAAAAGTTCTTATCCTTCGTTTCTCCATTTCTGTCAATTTTATGTTTAAAAGTCAGTTCTGCAAACACATTTTTCGAGTTGGACTCATATTAACAATCCACATTTACCTCCAGTCTCCCTCGTTCTCTCTCCAACATGCTTACAGACGCTCACTGAAGTGTTTTTTATTTTTTTGCTGCCGACAACATCATCATATTCTCCTTCCTCTCCGTCCATCCTGCTGTTTCCTACATTCACAGCTCCACATCTCACTCTTACTCTTTGTTTAATTTCTCTGTTTTCTGTTTATTTCTCATTTGAATGTTCAGAATTTAAACTCTGTGTTGAGAACAGTCTTGTATAAACTGTATGAAGCTGACAATCAGCTGCAGCTCTTCTTCTCTGGAAGGAAAAAAACATTACAATAATTTATTTCCTACATTTTTATGCCTATTTCAGCATCTTCCTATGTTTGTTTGTTTTTTTTAACAAAATCCTTTTTATAATGATGCAAAAAGTCAGATGTCTTCTTTTATTTGAAATAAGAAACAAACAGATTAAACAAAGATTAGTAAAAGCTAAAGATGCTCTACACGCTGTTTCATTGCAACATCAAACATAATTAAGTGCAGTTAAGAGAAAACTGGATGTTTAAGGGGTTTAAAGTTTGTATCTAATGATTATTTTTATTGTCCATTGATCTCCTGATTATTTTCTCAGTTATTTGATTAATTATTTTGTCTATAAAATGTCTGGAAATAGTGAAAAAAACACAGAAAAGTTATCAAAATAGTTGCAAATTAATTTTCTGTTGACTGACTAATTGATTAATTGACTAATCGTAGCAGCTAAAGTTGTTCTGAGATGGTGGTGCGACTTCTTTCTTTGTTTGATGTTTTGTGTTCAGCGTTTGTTTCCTCTTATGTGAGCAAAGGAAAATATATGTTTTCCCCTCAGTTGGATTATTGGTTTTCTGTTATGTGGCTGCAGGTGCAACAGACAACAAGCATCATTATTATGTTTGACAGAAACTTGACTCCGCCTGTGAAATCGAAGGTTTTAGCCGACAGACATCAGCTCGATCAGATCTGTGTCTATAGAAACGATCGGTGGTGTTGTCGGTACACAGACGTTGAGATCTTGAACCTGACTGAGACTTTTCAACCTGTCCAGTGAATTTAGATGCTGTTGGCGACATGAACCATTGAGAATCAGTCATAATAATGCCGGGATTCAATCAATATGTAAAAGGACAAACAGGGAAAAATAATATGTTGTAAAAATGCTTTGTAACTGTTGTACATGTCAAGGATCAGTGCAGCTGACTCAGATCTCAATGTGGTTCAATCTTCTACCAATTTATGAATCTAAACTGAAAACAGTAATCAGAGTTTGGTCATCTGTATATATATATATATAAATATGTGTGGGAAGAGTTTCATTATGGCTCCTTGGACGAAATATGAACAGTAATAACAGACAACACAGACAGTCAGGAAATAAAAACATCTCTCCAAATAACAAGTCGTACGACTGCCTTCAAGAACAGGGACGCAAGAGAATTAAAGCAAAGAGGGCAAACAAGCTACAAAAAGAAAAGTAACAACAACACTTACAGGATGCTGAAGGGGACGACCGGACCGTCAAATACTCAGAAATCATCAGTGGCGGATAACAAGGCCAAGTTTCTCCTCTGGGTTTGATAAAGAGAATAATTCAGATCATGTTGTTAGTTTTCTGTTGTACCTGTGCAGTCAGATACACTTGATGTTTGTGTTGACACACATCATTTCTCTACCTCTTCCAATGAAAACACTGAGGAACCCAGTGATAATAATAAGGAACCCAGTGATAATAATATATATTGTTATGAAACCTGAGAAAGATGTTTGCATGTGACAGTCTGGACATTTACTGTTCCAGCTTCTTGCCTGTTTACAGTCGACTCTGTGTGTTGTCAACAAACCAGCTAGCCAACAGTTTGCAGATGCATGATGGGATTGCTGTGTAACGCACCCCTGCGAGGGCAAAATGAAATATGCTGGAGCAGGAAGGCAGACAGAGGAGAGCAACAGAGCGAGCCTCCTCCAGGGACGGCGACGGATGGTTAAGGTTATTATCCCGACATGGACTGACGGTGACGACTCGGTGTGTGATGCAGCAGAAACACTCGGCGGTGTGGTAAACATCATGGGGACAACCTGGGTACTGGATGCGCCTGCAACTATAAAATTTATAATATCAGTCATATCGATATCAGTTATTAATATCAGGCAGCAGCTGGTTTTTACTTCACTGCCTGCAGAGATCTTGTGATTCTTGTTCCCACCGGAGCAGAAAACCCTGAAAACTCTCCGCATGTAAACAGGAATATTAGTGGAATATTCATTTTCATTATCAATGTAAACAGCTTATTAAGAATATTGACTTTTTTGGAATAAGGGCAAAAACTGGAATATGTTGTGCATGTAAACGTAGTCATTGACTTACATTAATTACCTGGAGATTTATCCTAACCTTATAATAACCCTAAACTAACCTTAACATAACCCTAAACTAACCTTACCATGACCCTGAACTAACCTTAACATGACCCCAAACTAACCTTAACATAACCCTAAACTAACCTTAACATAACCCCAAACTACTCTTACCATGACCCGAAACCAACCTTACCATAACCCTAAACTAACCTTACCATGACCCTAAACTGACCTTACCATAACCCTAAACTAACCTTACCATAACCCTAAACTAACCTTACCATAACCCTAAACCAACCTTACCATAACCCTAAACTAACCTTAACATAACCCTAAACCAACCTTACCATAACCCTAAACTAACCTTAACATAACCCTAAACTAACCTTACCATAACCCTAAACTAACCTTACCATAACCCTAAACCAACCTTACCATAACCCTAAACTAACCTTAACATAACCCTAAACTAACCTTACCATGACCCTAAACTAACCTTACCATAACCCCAAACTAACCTTACCATAACCCTAAACTAACCTTAACATAACCCCAAACTAACCTTACCATAACCCTGAACTAACCTTAACTTTAAACCAAATCTTCACCCTAAAATAAATGATTTACATTAAGGGGATTTGCTTTTTGTCCCCATGAGGGAGGCGAGTCCCCACAACATGAGGAATACCTGGTAAACACACACACACACACACACACACACACACACACGTGATGGCAGTTCTCTTGACTGTTACCTGTCAGCTGAAATATCACCTTGGCAGTGAAGCAGGTTAATTTCCAGCTTCAATTTCCTGCTTCCATCTGGTGGGGATCAACTGAGAGGTGTGTGTGTGTGTGAGAGAGAGAGAGAGAGAGAGAGAGAGAGAGAGAGAGAGAGAGAGAGTGTGTGTCTGTGTGTGTGTGTGTGAGAGAGAGAGAGTGAGTGTGTGTGTGTGTGTGTGTGTGTGTGTGAGAGAGAGAGAGAGAGAGAGAGAGAGTGTGTGTGTGTGTGTGTGTGTGTGTGTGTGTGTGTGTGTGGTTGTATGTTTGAAGGCCTCAGAATCTTTTTCATCACCATCCAGAAAAAAACTGAAATCTGCTTTTAAGGTTTAATCAGTATTTTTTTTTTTTTTTTTACCTTATATACATACATACATATATATACATACATACATATATATATATATATATATATGTATATATATACACACATATACATATATGTGTGTGTGTGTGTGTGTGTATACATGTCATCACCTCGTCTCTCTCTCCCTTTTTCTTGTCTCTGTCTTTATTCTCTCACATGATCAAATAAAGACAAATCAAAACTAATATATTACTCACTCAAGAGTATTTGAGATATATATATATATATATATATATATATATATACATATATATGGTGACTATACAGAACATACTGTATATGATAATATACTGATTACATTCAGTGTAATATATGGAATAACTGGTATATTTCAACATATATTGACATACCAGAATACATCATAACTGTATTATTAAATCTGTACAGGATATCTATGATGACCTGTGTAATTGTAAAATAACATAATATCACAGGTTGCCACATCTCTACATTAAAAAGCCTTTTCAGGTATTAAAGTGTATTAAAACAGGAAGTGACGGAAGTTTTCACCTCACGTTTTAGTGCAAATTTGACTGTTTGTGCAGCATTTATTAATCAACCTTAAACAGCTAATTTAATTTATTTAACTGCACCAACAAGTCCTCCAAATTAACCAGACTTAATCTATAATATGTTAATTTTATTCAACTGTATTCAGTTTTATTTTATTCTAAATCTATTTTACTGTTTTAATTTTCACGTTCTTGTGTGCGTCAGTCTGAAACTGTTTTCTTTTTGCTTATTATCAGCTTGTCAGTCGTCTGTAAATCACTTTTAACTGCACTAACATGTACGAAAGCAGCTATACAAACACAGTTTGACTGATAAATATATAGAATAGATATAAAAGCAGCAGTCAGAAGTTTCAGGTTATCATATGACAGCAGTCTTTTAACGTCTCTTTCAGTTTGCAGGTGAATCACAGCTTTAAAGTGCTGCTGAGTCTAAATCTGTTTGGATATTATACAAAATATAGAAATGGAGCGTTATTCAGAGTTTAAACACATCTAAACTGCTTCAGTCATTCAGATGTTTTCTCAGTTTGGTAGTAAAATGAAGATCAAGTCTGTCTGTCGACCATCTGCCCTCTCAAACAAACGGTCAAACATCAGCAGTCTGCGGGCGTCTGGCCTCCTTTCAGACTCTAACGGCGAGGGCAGAGTGTTTACTGACCTCTCATTGGTTAATTAGCAGGAAGTGACAAATCTGTGAGTATGTGGTTCCAGTTAGTGGAGCGTTAAACCTGCCGAGGTCAGAATGAAACCAAACACAGCAGCCGTCTGATTTATAACACGAGGAAATATTAAAAATACTACAAGACAGAGAAGAAGAGTTTGTTGTATCAAGGCCAAAATCATTTATAAAATAAAATCTAAAGGACAAAAGAAGAGAGATATTGATCCAACTTTCTCAACAATGTCTCAACGTTGTCTTTGGGTGCAGATGGAAGCAGCTGGAGGTGAGAAATATTACTTGTTTGATACTTTACATTCAATAAATCCTCCAAATTAAATGATTAATTAGATCATTTGTTATTTCTTCCTTAATGATCCACATGAAGCTCAACAGATGACATAATTTACCAAAGTCCAGGTGTTTTTACACATAATTTAATATTTCAAACTTGTTTTCAGAAATTATATAGAATTTTTTTTTTCTGACCAAAAAGAAAGTGTTTTTTTAAAAATATATATTTTTATTTCCTTGTGGTCCTTGATTAAGATGAGAGACACACTTGAAGAGATGAAGAACATCTGTTAGCTTCTCGTTAGCATTAGCTGCTGTTTACAGTCGTGTAGTAAAAATACAACAGCAGCAGAAACTTCAGGACATCAAACTGCAGGCTGAAGTCGTCACAACTATAAGAGTTATCTGTTCGGATTAACACGTACAATCCTCTCAGAGATAATAAAGATACTGGAGACAAGAAGTTCTTCAGTGCTACTTGGAGAAGAAAACAAGATGAAGCAGAGCGAGGAAACGGATGGATGTTCTTTAAAACATAATAAAACAGATAAAAATGCTCATGGAGCCCCTAGTGATGTCATCAAATGTTTTATTTGGTCCAACCAACAGTTGAAAACCTCAAAAAAATCAGGAACAGGTTTTTAAAAAGCGTAACTACGATCGTCCCCTAACCTTTAACCTCGTGGTTACTATCGTAGCCATGACGACGAAGGTGGCCTAACTGTAAGGAAGTAGCAACTTTAACCCACAACACATGTTTCTCTGACCTTAAAGTGATGATTTTAACCCTTAAACCACAGCGTTGTCTCATCATAAAACATCATTATTGTTTAACAGACAGATGACGTCATCCTGCTGCTACGTGTCGCTCTGGAGTCACATGATCAAACCACGTATCTGCTGGTTTAATCTGTTCCAGGTTTAAACTGTGAAACCGCTCAGTCTGCATCTTGGTCACAATTCTTGAAAACTTTATAGGTTTCTAAACATCTCTCTGTGTGTTGTCCTTATAAATGAAATAAATGAAATGAAATACTGAAATACTGTGTCATTATCTGTCTTTTTAAACTGAAATAAACATGTAGTAGCAACAGAAAAGTATTAAAGTATTTGACTGTTTATTGATCCACTTGGACTGAAGCCTCTTTGTGGTATTTCAGTGCTGTTTGTATCATTTGATTCATCTTTTTCTTCTACTGGTGAGAAATATATGACTCTGTGTGTGTGTGTGTGTGTGTCGGTGTGTGTGTGTGTGTGTCGGTGTGTGTGCGTGTGTGTGATGGACTGCTGAGACAACATGTTCCCAGTTTAATGTGAGCACACTGTCTATGATTTACATTTGATTTACATTTAGATGGTTGTTGTTGCTGCTTTGTGATTCAGCTGTTATTCTGCTGTGTTGCTGCTCAGTGTGGAAGAATCAACCCGTGTGTGTGTGTGTGTGTGTGTGTGTGTGTGTGTGTGTGTGTGTGTGTGTGTGTGTGTGTGTGTGTGTGTGTGTGTGTGTGCTCAGTAATGATGAAAAACACACGCTGAGCTGCTTTTACTACCACGGCTGCATGTCTTCCCTCATGTGCCTGAAATTGATTTTTTTTCTTTTAAAGCCACGTTTTCCAGTTAAAATCCTGCGTCAGAGCTGTTTGCTACTGGAAAAAAAAAAGCCCCGCAAGCATAAAGATTTTTACAGATGCACAAATATGAAGAGATTTTTTTTTTTTCCATTTAATCTCTTTCCTTTTGTCAGAGAGCTGTTAACATGATTGTCTGTTGTTGCTCACAGTCGATATTTTGGAGATGCTTTAAGTGTCATATTGCTTAAAGGACTCATATTCTGCACATCTTCAGCTCTATATTTATATTCTGGGGCTCTACTGGAATATCTTTGCATGATTTCCAGGTAAAAACTCCTTATTTATCTTCTACTGGTCCTTTATGCAGCCCCTCAGTTCAGCCTCTGTCTGAAACAGGCCATTTTAGCTCCTGTCTCTTTAAGCCCCGCCTCCTGATGAGCCCACTCTGTTCTGATTGGTCAGCTTTCAGGAAGCTTCCTCCGGCTCCGGAGGCTACGTAAACAAACTCTTTTTCTCTTCTTTACTCTAAATGTCAACTTCTCAAATCCATCCGTACATGTTGGAGCTGAATCACATCTGAAATATGAGAGTGAACAACACATGGAAACACCTTAGCAACCACCTTAACAACCACCTTAGCAACCAAGGCTACTGAAGGGACGGCTGTTTGTGAGCATGTGTGAACAATGTGACATCATCGCGAGGAGGAAGTAGAGGTAACTTTGCAAAATGAAGCATTCAGAGCAGGTTGAAGCCCTGACTTTTGACTTGCAGGCAGCATGTTTACCTATGTTGACCTCAAGTTTTGTAACTTTGACCATTATAACAATATAAAAATGACATAAAAATCATATAATAAGTGTTTAAGCTGTTATTAGTGTAACAGAGACTTAAAATCCAGACTTTCTAAAAACTTTTGGAGCATAGGTTTGTTTAAAAGATATAAATACATTAAAAAGCAGAAAAAACACTCATCACAACTTCCCAGAGTTACGTCCTCCGACCAGCTGTTTCTACAAATCTGATCAACATCCCAAAACCCAAAAAATAATTTATTTTCTGTCTAAAATACTTGTTTTCAATGTGTTATAATCAGAAGTTTATCTGTTTAAAATATGCCAGAAAAAAATAAGAAATAATCATTACTGTCAGAGAAGAAGAATCAGGCAGGAAGTGTTTTCATGATGACATGATGATGTAACAGCGGAGAAGAGACGAGGTTAGACGAGAGTTTGACTTTACAACAAAACCCTCAGTCATCCCAACACACACACACACACGACCCTCGTGTATAGCGTACAAATGGCTGTCCTGTGTGTGTGTGTGTGTGTGTGTGTGTGTGTGTGTGTGGTCAGTCATTTGCTACAGGCAAGGTTAACAGACTCCCCGCATACGCAATCATATCTTTATAATATGTGGCTGCTTGAGTGGCTGCACATTAATTTAATGTTGTGTTTGTGTATGGGTCCAGCTCTGTGTGTGTGTGTGTGTGTGTGTGTGTGTGTGGTAATGAATCTGCAGTTTCCGTGATTTATTCATGTTCAACCTTCTGTCTGGCAGTCTCCGTTTTATTATTTTTGCTTGAATTTTTCCTTTAACAACCTCCGATGGCGTGATGATAGCTGTTGGAAGATTCGTACAAGTGTGTGTGTGTGTGTGTGTGTGTGTGTGTGTGTGTGTGTGTGTGTGTGTCGTGCAGCTGCAGCCAATCATGAAGGCAATCTTCGCTGCCTGTCTTTCCATCAGTGAGGCCGTAAAAGTCGAGCCGGCTCTAAAACAGAGTGACTGATTTAAGAGCTGCTGCTGCTGATTTTTACTGCTGCCATCTTTGTTTTTGGTGCCCTATTGCACCACACACACACACACACACACACACACACACACACACACAGATTACAGCCATCATTGTCTGAAGGTGTTTGTGTTGTCCTCTCCAGTCTGACATCCTTACTCTCAGTTTCACGTACACGCTCACACAGGATTAATAATCCAGAGAGAGATTTTTTAGTACGTTTCCACTTTTAAAGCCATCATTGGTAAAACTTCCCGGGGCCGTATTCATAAAGTTTCCCAGTACAAAGAGCCGCTCCTAGTGATGAAACTCTAAGAAAATTCATAGAATTACGAGAAAGTTTCTGAGGTGAAACGCTGTCAGCAGCAGAGAGGAAGGACTTTAAGAGGCGGAAAGACAAAAGAGGAGAAATATTCTTCGAACGCTGAACGACGGTGAGTTAATGAAACGCTGCAGATTAGATCGTGTGGGAATGTTTGTGGTCGATCTCATTAGAGATACGCTCACACACACACTCTCCCATCCAACACAATAAACACCAGAAATGAAAGTGATCACAACACTGAGATATCTCACATCTGGAAAAATGTGGAATTTATTGGCAGCTGCAAAAAAAAAAAAAAGATAAACACGCTGCACAGCCGTTTCTCACCCTGTTAATATTAAATGAAGATTAAGTACTAAATTTACCAGCATGTTTAATAAATATAAACAGTATGTGAACAAGCTGCTGCACACGTAGGTCTGTGTTTTCACACATTTCATAGGCTTCTTTTAAAATATGGCTCACAGTTTATTCAACAAATAGTATTTATAATGACATCAAGTCTTAATAGAGACTAATTTCTATGATTAGGCCTCAATTTAAATGTTCATTCTAAGCTCGTTATCACTGAGTGGATTTTTCTGTCTTACTAAGTGACAAATCACAACTTTTTCACTTTGTACTTAAGTTCTTTGACAAATTTACAGCGTCGTACAAAGTCAAGAGGACATGAAATGTAGCACAACAAGCTGAACTGCATTCCTGCACATGCTCAGTAGCGTCTGCCTCACACAGAACTACTCTCCAGAGACTGAAAACATGACGCTTGTCACCGCCTCTCCCACCGTGCTCCTGTTTCGTAATTTCCCCGTAAATCTCCTGTATTTTCCTTTTTAAATTTTTTTTTTTTTACTGTTACACAGAATCGTAATTGGCTCAACCACGTTGTTTGGGTTAGATCCATAGACCTGCATATACGTATGTGCCTGCTATACCCACAACCGTCCAGCAGGGGGCAGCATACAGCAAGCAGCATCCTTATCCCTGTCTTCTTCTATTTGACAAGTCACGACAGTCGTTCTGGATGAGACGCCAGCAAAAAAAAACCCTCAAATATCTGTGTAAATATTTACATACATGCTCAGTGACGTCTGCCTCACACAGAACTACTCTCTGGAGACTGAAAATGTGATGCTGTTATTAGTCTTTGGAGCCGTTTCTAAACAAACTAACGTGATGAAGGAACATGTCACCAAGAGCAGCGGTGACGTGTTTTTAATAGTTTCTGGAACAACAACGGAGGAAGAAGATATATCAATAACAACACTTGTTAGTAGATCAGTTCATTGTTGGTTTGGATCAAAACATGAGATTTGTTGACAAGAAGAAAAAATATAGAAAATCACCAGAATGATCCTTTAAATAGTCAAGTTTCAGATCTTGTTTTGTTGTGTTTGGTGTGATTGTTGTAAATATCTAGAGATAACGTATCACAAGAGACCTGCTGGTTAAATAAAAAGGTTATGAAATAAATTAATTAATTAATTTAAAAAAAAAAGGTTGAACTTCACCTTCTGTACAATCCTTCAAATTAAGGGTCAGAATGTAAACAAATGCAAACACGACACAGAAAGCTCCTATTAGCCTCACTAACGCTAACAGCTTCTGTGCTGGAGCTCTAAATTAAGACACGCACACACACGCACACACACACGCACACACACACGCACACAGTGAGTCAGTATTTAAGTGGACGAGCTATCGCTGAGCTAATCACTGGCTGCTGTATGTTGTTACACTAAAGGGATAATCTGCTGTTCTTTATCTGTCGCAGCAAATAACAGGATTTAGAAGTTCAGTTCTCTGACAGAGTGCAGGCATGCTGCGCACACACACACACACACACACACACACACACACACACACACACACACACACAGAGAGTCAGTGTGAGTGAACTGTATTAGTCCAGTTGTCCTGAGGCAAAGCTTTCAGAGTTAATCCTGCAACTGTTGATCAGAAAATCACAAAACTCCTGCGTGTGTGTGTATGAGTGTGTGTGTGAGTGTGTGTTTGTTAGTGTGTGAGTGTGTGTGTGTGAGTGTGTGTGTGTGTGTGTGAGTGTGTGAGTGTGTGTGTGTCAGGTATTCCTCATGTTGTGGGGACATAAATCTTTTTACATCTGTCATATTATGGGGATTCGTCATCCTTATGGGAACAATAAACAAATCCCCTTAATATAAATCATTGATTTTAGGGTGCAGACTTGGTTCAAAGTTAAGGTTAGTTTAGTGTTATGGTAAGGTTAGGGTAAGGGTTATATTAAAGGTAAGTTTAGGGTTGTATTAAGGTTAGTTTAGGGTTATGGTAAGGTTAGGGTAAGGGTTATATTAAGGTAAGTTTAGGGTTATGGTAAGGTTAGGGTAAGGGTTATATTAAGGTTAGTTTAGGGTTATGGTAAGGTTAGGGTAAGGGTTATATTGGAGTAAGTTTAGGGTTGTGGTAAGGTTAGGGTAAAGGTTATATTAAGGTTAGTTTAGGGTTGTGGTAAGGTTAGGGTAAGGGTTATATTAAGGTTAGTTTAGGGTTATGGTAAGGTTAGGGTAAGGGTTATATTAAGGTTAGTTTAGGGTTATGTTAAGGTTAGGGTAAGTCTCCAGGAAATGAATGTAAGTCAATGTAATGTCCTCTGAAGTCATGGAAACATGACTATGTGTGTGTGTGTGTGTATCAGAGGTCCTCTAAATCCTGCTGACTGGACTGAGACCAGATTAGCTCAGTTTTGGTTTGGATTTGCAAACAAAAAACAAAACGACATAAACAGAAGCAGGGCTGCAACTAACAATAACTTTCAGTATTGATTAATCTGTAGATTATTTTCTTGATTAATTGATTAGCTGTTTGGTCTATAAAATGTTGATCATTGTCTCCCAAAGCCCACAGTGCAACCTGAAATATTTATTTTGTTCACAACTCAAAGATAATTCAGTTTCCTGTCATAGACGACTGAACAAATATTGATATTTCTCTGAAACAATGACTCAAAATGATTAATCGTTTGTCAAAATAGTTGGTGATTAATTTTCAGTCAATGGAATAACCAATTAATAAACTCATCATTGCAGCTCTACAAACAAATAAACAGAAACATGAGTAAATATTTAGACATAAATAAATGTGTGAAGGTTTAAATAAATTATCAATTAAACAAATTAATAAGGAAATACATGTAATCAGTGAAGTGGCTTTTGAACAGATTGTTTTTTTTTTGTTTTGTATTGATCACATATCGTCATCTATTAGATGTAAATGTATCTTCTTGTCTTATTTAGATTTCAGGATTTTGTTTCATTGTCATAATTTAGGTGTGTGTGGTTTAAACCAGAGGCACAGATCTGCTTAAACTGTCACTTTTCACTGTAAAGTGCCTCTAAAATGTCCCCAGCAGGCACCCGTAACAGCAAACACCTTCGTTTCTTCCTACCAGCGGCTCAGCAGATGCTGTTTGTGACACAAATAGAAACATTTACAGAAACAGGAGAGATGTGGAACGAGTTGTGATGGGCAGCAGATCGGCTGCCTGTTAGATGAATCTATGAAGTGTCAATAAACGAAGTCTGTGTTGGAGACAGTCTGTCTAAACTAGATTTGATTATCTTCTTCATCACCACTCTTCTGTTGGCCCTGCAGAAGACGACGGTAAAACTAAATCATCTCCTTGATTACTGTGAAAACGATTCAATTTGACTCTCGTTCACATGTGTTTTACTGGCTGTGAAAGACGACGAGCGTGACGGGACTGAAGATTGGGTTTTGACGTTGTGACTGCTGAAGGTCGTGTTGACAGGAGTCCAGTATGAGATTATCAAGGCTGCTGCTGCTGCTGCTGGGATAGAAATGAGTTTCAAGGTGCTGAGAGCTGCTGTGTTATTATATTTAAAAATCAGCCAGGTCATCACATGCACATTTCAAGGTTTATATGAAAACTTATAGGTATGTTTGATGAGCCGACATCAGCTCGTCTGTAAGGTAGAAAAAACATCGCAAACAAAGTGTTCAGAGCAGGTTGAAGCCCTGAGTTTTGACTTGCAGGCAGCATTTCTACATACATTCCCCTCAAGTTTTTGACCGTGTTTAACATCATAACAGAGTATAAATAACAGAAAAGCACAAAAAGCAGAATATTTTCCCTTTTAAGAGTCACAACTGTCAAGATAGATACGCCATACAAACCATAAAACCATACAAATGACATATAACAAACTCCACAGTCTGATGTGTCAGTGTGTGATGTGTTTGGCTCGTAGTGATGAACCTACAGTGAATTATCAGTGACTCTGCAGCTCCTCTCGGCTTTACGGAGCTTTATAGTGAGTTTCAGCTCATTGTTTATCTGTCCGGCTGCAACTTTACTGTTCTGGTTCACTCTCAGCGTCTCTCATAGTGTCGTTTTCAGAGAAAAAGCTGTAAAAAGTCGCTGTTCACTACCTGCTAACAGACACAGTTAGCTGTAGACTAGCTGGTGAACATAGTGGAGCATTTAGCAGGTAAAGAGCCAGATATTTCCTCTCAGGAGTTGGTAGAGATTCTGAGATTTATAGTTTTTCCTTCATCTCTTCTCATGTTCGTCTCTCCTGTTATTTCCATCGGCAGCACGGAGTCACTATTGATTTGATTTGTAGCCTTTAAGATGGGCGACAACCTCATTACGTCTTTATTTTCAACTCTCAGCTTGTTTCCATACAAACCAGAGCAAACTCAACATTCTTTTAAAACTAGTGTCCTTTACAGGCACCCTTACTTTAAGTAAACGAGGGTTCAAGAGTGATTTTATGCCGCAATTCATGAGACACTGGGATTAGTTCATGTAACTGAAACAAAAAATGACTAAACTGGATGTTTTCCCAAGACTTTTGTCTTTTTAACCATATTTATTGACGACACAACAACATGTTTGTCATTTTTTAATCAAAAATCTCAAATATTTGCTCCTTATAGTTTCCTAAATGTGATGATTTGATGTTTTTCTGTCATACATGATATAAAACGGAGATTTATAAATACAAACAGATCGAAAATAATCAGCAGATAAATTGATAATGAAACGAATATAAACACAACATTCAACAGAATAACTTTAAATGTACATTAACGTCGACAACCTGCACATAGTTTTACTGATAACGTTGTAGGACGACAAACTGACAGGAAGTCCAAACTTTCACGTCTTTGTAGAACAAACACGATGCCGTCTGACGTCTAGTTGTGAATCATATCTTTCTTAATCTTTCCGTTCCCCCCCCCCCCCCCCGACGTCTCAACGTGAGCGCCGCAGAGATCACCTTCATCCCGCTTTAAGCCTCTTCCGTTTTTTTGATCATCCAACCAGGGAGGCCAGCCCGGCCGCCGCCGCCTCCTCCGACCAATCCCCTCTCTAATCACAGCAAATACTCATCCAATAAAAAACACCGGAGGGGAAAACCCTTGAAAAAACAAGACAGAAGACCATCTTCAAGGTCTCCCGTCTTGTTTGGCTCATCGCTGTGGATTATAAGCTCGATGAGAGGTGGTTACATCAGATCCTCGTTGTTTGAAAATGTACTTAAGACCAGTGTTGTTAAGCCTGTTTTAAACCTGCGGCTCTTACTGGGGAAAAATACACACATGCTCACAGAGTCTCACTTAGAGGAGATTCTCTAGGTTATTGAGAGCAAGTGTGTGTTGTCTGAAGTAATGTGTGTAATAACATGTGTGTGTGTGTGTGTGTGTGTGTGTAGCGGTTATTAGCAGGGATGAGTCACCTAAAAGCACCTGAGTGTGAGCAGGCGGATGAACAGAAGCTGGTCGAAACCCCTTTTTTCTTTTGAAGTTCAAAGACAAACTTTGTGACCTTGTTCAGAGGTCGTAAAGGAAAACATCCTCGATACACTTCCTGTTCACACCGAGAGAAAACACCACCAGCCAGGCGCCGGTGACCTGCACGCTTCTCTTCCTTTGATTTAGTTTCCATCTTCACTCACAGGAGACGTATCCCACAGGGCTTTCACACTTATTTTTTTTATACAAAGCTAAGAAATCTGTGCGATAGAAGCAGCTTTTTTTTTTAAGGGTTCTTTTTGGCCTTTTTGCCTTTATTTGAGAGTCAGTAGTGACAGGCAGCGTTTCTACATACGTTCACCTCAAGTTTTGGAACTTTGATCATGTTTAACATCTGATATAAACAGTATAAAAATGACAGAAAACCACAAAATGCAGAATACGTCTCCTTTAATCTTTATTCAATCAGGGAAGCTTCGCTGAAACCAACGTTCTGTTCACACACAGTCGCACACGTTCACAGTGGGAGTAGTGTTTGAGAGCCAAGTGCTGCTCTTTCACTTTCCCACCGAGATGCGTTACAAACCATAAGTGTATTAATAGAAATGCAAACACACACACACATGCAGAAACAAAAACTGAAGCAACAGCAACAGAGACAAACTTGGACGGATCATTTTCTGACAGCTGTATTGATTTTTGACCAGTTTTCACACAGAGTCCAGGTCTGA
Organism: Thunnus maccoyii; assembly: GCF_910596095.1. Taxonomy (NCBI): domain Eukaryota; kingdom Metazoa; phylum Chordata; class Actinopteri; order Scombriformes; family Scombridae; genus Thunnus; species Thunnus maccoyii. Next base: position 2,528,832 of record NC_056552.1, read on the forward strand.
TCTGTGGTTCTGTATCTCAGTTTCCTGATATATATCGTCAATATCCTTGAGCAGACTTTAAGAATGTGGGAAACGCTGATGTAGGACGTTATCTCCATCCAGCTCTTGTGTTGTGTTGGTGCCTTTAGAGGCTTTACATTTTTAGTTTTATTTAAACGTCAGTGTGGCTCAGGTGATGCAGTTTAAGCAGAGGTCTCCAGAACAAGTCTTTAACATGCTGAACGCTCTCTTCTTCTCGCCCTGATGCATCCAAAAAAAAAAAGAAAAACACACCATTAAGAAATGCTGGTTAGGTTATGTTTTCCATCTAAAAGTGCAGGAGAAAGACAAACGCTGCGGGCGAGAGAATCATCTGCATGCCAACAGAAACACAAGAAAGACAGGAGGAGGAGGAGAGGAGAGAGAGAGAGAGAGAAAAAAAAAAGCTATTGTGCTTGTATTTCCCATGATGCCGTGTGAATCTTTCAGTGCAGGTGGAAGCGGCATGTTCCTGCAGGGCAGACATGTTCTTGCTCTTAACACGACATTCACATGGTGTGTTAGGAGTCAACCTTCGCTCTTCTGCCTGGCTGCAGCGATACCCGACTGCTTAGCATTGCAGAGCAGATGAGCAGAGCAGCTAAGTGCCCTGAGTAATGATAGTAATGTCAAAACGCACAAGCTGTTTGCAGCAGAATCGGCCTCTGCTCAGCGAATACACAAGCAGCCTCTCGTTCTTCCATACGGCCGTGAGCTTGACAAAATGTGCATTTGCGTGTTTTGTGTGCATGAAAGCAGGCGATGATTTTCTGAACATGTTTGTGTGCATGTTTATTCAGATGTTTGTGTGCATCTTTAGCAGTGCAGAGAGGTTTATGTGTCTGTTTGTGTGTGTGTGAATTGTTACAAGCTCTAATGTCTAGAGGAACACAGGGAGTAAACATAACCAGTTTACTGAAAACCCTTTGCAAAAATGGAAAGAAAAGGCTGTTGAAACACTTTTAAAGTGAGTACTATTTATTAATAAAGAGGATGATTAACAGAAAAACTGACTGGAATAGCAAAAAAAGAGAAAGCAAATTAGGTGTCAGGGTCTCCAAGGCCAAAACAACAAACAAAATCCCAAACTAACTAGAAAAAAAAAGTCTCACTCGGTCTACAGATTTAATGTGCATTTTTATGTCAAGTCTGCAAAGTGCAGTTGTTTCTGTTGCTGAACAAAACTGGGACTGTAGTCAACCAAAGAAAATCTTGGTCGACTGAAATCGTACCAACTCTTCATCCTATCGATTGGTCAATGGGGGAAAAGTGACGTTCACATAATATAGTAAACAAGCCAAGTTAGCGCTCCGAGCTAATGTATGCTAACTACGCTAATGACGTATCGTTAGTGGGTGATATCTAGGATAGGATCAAGCAGGTTGCTCCCGGTTTGAAAAGTGAAGCCAATGCATAAGTGCCTTAAACCTGCGTTCTCTCTAACGGCCAGCAGGGGGCGACTCCACTGGCTGCAAAAAGAAGTCCGATTGTGTAGAAGTCTATGAGAAAATGACCCTACTTCTCACTTGATTTATGATCCCAGTAAACAGTTTCCTAATGAGTTTATGGTGTCAGTCGCTAGTATCACGTCTTCTTCAATACAGCATGATGTTCATTTTGTAAATTATGGTCCCATTTGGAGTAAAACAGACAATAAATCGGCGTATGTTTTAGGACGTGGCTACGTTGTGATTGACAAGTTGGTACCGTAGCGACATCGTTGATTATATGATATAACCATGGCGTAACACAGATTCACAGAGTATAGGCGTAGCTGCTGTGTGTACAGTGTGTTTTCATTTAATGAAAGTTAATTGTAACATTTTGGTTGCGTTTGGTTGTGATAAAAGATCCTCTAAAGAGTCGGATGTTCAGTTTTTTCGGTTTGTACATTTTGTTTTAATGGTTTTAAGACTGTTTTGTGCTAGCAGAAATTAGCATTAGCATTATCACTGTTAACCATAGATTTTAAAGTGCTAACCAAGCTAGCGGCTAGCGCTATGGTCATGTCCACCCTTTCGTCCAAATATGGTCACTTCTGGCTCCAACAATCAAACATGCCGACTCTGGTCAAATCCAAGATGTCGATGGTCAAAACGCTAAACTCGAGGCTTCAAAACGGCAGTTCACAAACCAGTGGGTGACGTCATGGCGACCACGTCCATATTTTTTACAGTCTATGGTTAGTATAGACGTTATTGTCCCAGTAGGAAATTTGTCTTGGACTTCACAGTGTAAACAACAAATACATTTGTTCATCATCATCATCATCATTATAAAAGAGCACACATATTACAATAAATAAACAAATAAATACTGTGATGAACAAGAAGAAGAAGCAGTACAGCTACGGCATACACATTACAGCCTGGGTGGTGTTGAGGACTTCGATGGAACGGTTGATCCTCTGTACCGTCTGCCTGAGGGAAGGAACTGATATTCAGGGTGAAGAACATGAGTTGGGTCTGAGATGACTTTTTTGTGCCCGTCTGATTAAGGTTTGCTGAAAAATATCCTGAAGACTGATGGACTCCCATAATCTTCATGGCTGTCTGTACTGGTCTGTTGATTCGAGCCTTTGACTGAACTGTCAAGTTACCAAACCATGAAGAGATACCACCAGATATCAAACAGAGCCAGAGACTATATCGTATTAAGTTGCTGTGAGCTGTAAATTCACCACTTCTAAGCAGAAGGCAGAAGATAATGTTATCTCGGAGCCTGACAAGCCCGTCTCAGACTCACCCTGGTCTCCTCAGCCTGCCGCTGGGTCTGCAGCGCTCTCGTCTTCTTCTTCTACATTTTTATGGCGGGTGGCAACCAGTGTTAAGGTGCGTTATCACCACCTATCATGTTGGAGTGTGAACCAGAGTTATCTGCCCCCACAAGCAAACACAGCTTTATCTTCTCAGTAAACTGTCAGGGGTTGGAAGCCCTGGATATGGTGTAATGCCAACGTCATTGGTCAGACAAGAGCCTATCGACTGGGAGACTACAGCCTTAGACTAAACCAATTACATTTCTTACTGCTTTATCATGAAAATAGTCTGCAGATTGATCAGTAACAGAAATAATTGATAGTTAAAGCAGCAGTTTTTGAGTTCATCTTGACAGGTTTTTGAAAGAAAATACATTTTGGGGACTTATTTGTGTTTATGTAACCTGTGTGTCTGTATGAATAGAGTATTTGGTTGCCAGTATGTTCAGCACCAGAGGAATAAAAGATGAAACTGGCAGCCAAATGTGAGGAAGAATTAATCTTTTCTCCAAGCAGCACTCTGGGAGGAAAAAAAAAAAAAGAGGCCACTCAGACCTCGGCTTTATGAATAATGTTCAGACGATGTTAAATCAGGAAACTCAGCTCGCGGCACATCTGACCCTCCGCTGCATCTTCATACCCATACGATACATAAACAACAGGCTGAGGAGGGCTTCAATTTTTCATAAGTCTGCCTCCAGTTTGTTAGAGGTTGAAGAATGCATTTTAGCGCGTGACTCACGAAACATTAACCCCCCCACCCCCCACCCCCACCCCCAGACTCCTCCTGAGCAATCTGATCTGACATTATTTACTGTAGAAGAAGCTTCTGAAAAGATGTTTGCAGCTGCAGACACAAGACTACACTCCAGCGCTGTAAGTGTCAGATAAACAGATTGGATGTGCGCTGCAATAACCTCGTCAGTGAATTGTATGAGAGCGAAGAGACATTAAATTGCGATTCTCTCGCACTTAAGGAAAAAAAAGAAAAAAAGAAAAAGGGAAGCAGCATGAAATCAGAGCGAGAACTCAGCAAGATGTTTATTTTTCACAGCATCTATGAAGCCTTTTTGATTCATATAAAACCCACAACACAGAAAATCTTCCCTATTCAGAGGAAGATTCTAGATGTTTGTGGGGTCGTGAATTGTGTAGCCGACATGAATGGTAAGTGGTTTTGGTTCGAGCATATACAGACATATATAATATAAAAGCATATGATGAAGCAGCAACACTAGTTCAAAGTAACATTTGTACATCTTCTTTTCCATATAGTTCAATTCAGAACTGATTTTCAACCCAAAACCAATTTTCATTTGATTAAAGAGGAAACATATTCTGCACATTTCCAGCTCTATATTTATATTCTGGGGCTCTACTGGAATATATTTACATGATTTCCAGTTAAAAACTCCTTATTTATCTTCTACTGGTCCTTTATGCAGCCCCTCAGTTCAGCCTCTGTCTGAAACAGGCCGTTTTAGCTCCTGTCTCTTTAAGGCCCGCCTCCTGATGAGCCCGCTCTGTTCTGATTGGTCAGCTTCAGGAAGCTTCCTCCGGCTCCAGAGGCTACGTAAACAAACTCTTTTTCTCTTCTTTACTCTAAATGTCAACTTCTCAAATCCATCCGTACATGTTGGAGCTGAATCACATCTGAAATATGAGAGTGAACAACACATGGAAACACCTTAGCAACCACCTTAGCAACCAAGGCTACTGAAGGGACGGCTATTTGTGAGCATGTGTGAACAATGTGATATCGTCGCAAGGAGGAAGTAGAGGTAACTTTGCAAAATGAAGCATTCAGAGCTGGTTGAAGCCCTGACTTCTGACTTGCAGGCAGCATGTTTACCTATGTTAACCTCAAGTTTTGTAATTTTGACCATTATAATAATATAAAAATGACATAAAAATCATATAATAAGTGTTTAAGCTGTTATTAGTGTAACAGAGACTTAAAATCCAGACTTTCTAAAAATTTTTGGAGCATAGGTCCTGTCTCTTTAAGGCCCCGCCTCCTGATGAGCCCACTCTGCTCTGATTGGTCAGCTTCAGGAAGCTTCCTCAGGGGAGGGGTCACTAAAACGATTTTTAGATTATCAAAATAGTTCCACATTAATGTTCTTTCTACTCTCCAACACTTAAATTATGTTGGAATTCAATAAACAAGCAAGAGAAGTTTGTGAAACCCTGCTCGCAACACTCATTATAGAGTTTATACACGATACACATTAGCAGCTTCCTCTCAGAGTTGCTTTACAAGTCCGTCAACCTGCCTCCCATTTACATCCAAAATGGATGAAACCTCCTGGAAAGAGAAGCTCGTCCTCATATTTCTCTACAACCTTCAGAATCATTAGTTGAGTGAATCTTCCTCTACCTTTCTCCTCTTCTTCTCTGCTCCCCCTTTTCACTCCCGTGTAGAAAGTACAGTGTGACCTGAGCTTTGTGCTTTTGAAAAATGTTTGACAAAACTTCAAACAGTTTTCTCGCATTTGGAGAAGTTAAGTGATGCTTAACTTGTCGGGAACTCTCCTGAAGCGCAGGCTCATCTCCTCCCCGCTGGCTTCAAGCCGTCCTCTCGCTGTTCACATCCACGGCAGACAAAGAAGCAGCAGAAACCTCGTCCGTCCGTCCGTCTGTCTGTCTGTCTGTCTGTCGTCCGTCTGTCTGTCCGTCTCTCAGTCTGTCGCCGCTTGATAAGCGAGCCGCAGGAAGATCTCCAGCTGTGGCTTTTCCTCATTCACAGACCATCTATTACCTCTTTTTGTTTTTGTAGCTGCAGTCCGACCAAAAGCTTTAAATCTTTCATCTGGAAAAAGACGTTTTCCTTCGAAGAGAAAAATCAGAAATTCTTCTTTTTTTTTTTTTTTTTTTTTTTTTTAACAAACAGGTAATAATGGTATTTCTGCAGCTTTCAACGACATCAAGAGTCATTGAAAGTTGCAGAAAACATAAATTATTTAAAGTTTTAATGCTGAAAGTTACTCTAAGATGGTTCCTCCAACCACAGACAGCGAGAAGACCACAGTCAGAAGAAAACAGGACCAACAGGCAGCGTCTGGCCTTGATAGGAGAGGTGATCCGAGTCGTCAGGAAAAGCTGACGTTGAGATTTTAATGTGTTTTGAGAACAGAACAGAAAAGAGATGAAAACGTTCATTGAATGGTGCAGAAAGTTGGATGTGACCTTGACTCAGATTGATGGTAAATCAGTCAAAAGAGCAACAACTTCTGAAGACGTATTTATTTCTTTTTCTGCCACTCAAGGGCAGCAGAACAACACATCTGACATTTTATCTCACTACAAATGGAACAATTATTTAATTAAATCGACTATCAGAGAAAATTAATCACTGACTATTTTGATTCAGAAACTGTGACGGAGATGTTGTTGTTGTAAAGATGCCTGAAGATACGCTGCATCTTGAATGACGTCATCCGCTGAAACAGGAAGTCGGAGGCAGAAAACTGAAAGTAAGATCTACAACTACAGGATCTGGAAGAGGTTTAAATGTTCTTTTTATGAGCTAAAACAGATGTTTGAGCGTTGCAGCTGTGTTCCTGCACCTCTGAGCGCAGCTATATGTTAATCTCACTGTTTAAACATAACTTCAGACTGAAGGCTGATAACATGAAGCAGCATCCTTGAGTTTATCTGACTCAGTGTAAGTGTAAGAAATTCTCCATAAAAACCAACCATAAATGTTTAAAACCTTTTCCCACCACATGCTTCCTCATCAGGCTGAAGGTTACGGCTCATTTCTTCATGATTGGAGAGAACACACGCCGCAGCCAGCGTTCAGTATTCAGCATTAATGACGTTTCAGTCGCCGTGTTCAGTCCTCTGCTCTCGCTCTGTCTGCATATCAGCCCGTCCAAACTTGATCAGAAAATCCGCCTCGTTCTCCCGCGGCTTCATCCGCCTGAACCTTGATCTACCTTTCAGTCGGCCCACGCCGGGAGCCGAGACGCAGAAAACAAAGCTGATCTTCCAGTCGGAGGAATGTATTTTCTGTGATGTTCTGACTAACAGCGAAGCTCGGCCTTTAACCCCAGTTTGTCTTTCCATGATGTTCTTCGTGTCAAACTTGGAAGTGTAGTTGAAGTGCAGGACCGCTGGGAACGTCGAGCGCTTCACATTCTGTCAGATTCTTTCTTGTCTTGGTTTAAACTTTCCCAGCCCTCTAACCGTTGTGGGCTGTGAAATATAATATGATTGTATGTATTAACTCCGTCTGCCTTCGATTAGGTTGAAGTTTTGTGTGTGTGTGCACATTCAAATCATTTAAATTGAGTGATTACAACGTGCACAAAAAGTTTTCAGTTAAAAAGTTAATGATAATCGGAGCTGATCGCGGCCACTCTACTCAATGTATCCGATTCCACCGGGGCTTTGACTAGCCTGCCGTAATTACTGTAGTAGGAGTGCAACTGACTTTAAACGGCGGAAGGCTTCCCCACAGTGAAGATGCTCCACTTCTGACACGCTCCCGGTGGAATAAGGCGCCGTGCAGAGGACGGAGCAAAACCGTGTCGGAGCCGGAACGCCAGTGGAATCCCGGGGTTATGGAGACGGGATGACACCAAATTATCTCCTTTACAATAAATGACTTCATGTGTACAATCGGGTAGGAAAACTAATTAAAATATGCAATAATTAAGATCAGTGTATGTGATGGAATAGTAGCATCAGGATGTGCCAGAAGCCACCAAAGTTGGGTTTTTATGGCCAAAATTCTTCAGATAAGAGAAGTTTTTTTACTCCTTGGTGTTTTGTTTACAACTGCTTCAACAATGAACAATGTTTAAAGCTTTCTTTATGTCTCTGTGTGTTTTTCTTTGAGCAACAATGCAAAACATTTCCATGACAGGAGAAAGAAGGGGGTCGGCTCTGCCAGCGAGCTCGTTTCATCGCAGGTTGGCGTAGCTCAGCGCAGCTAAAGCAGACCAACCCCTTTAGTCATATCAATAATAAAATGAATCGATAAATTCATTCTTTCCTACAGAATATCCACCTGCAGCTCAAAGTGATGTAATTCACTAAACTTGTCCAGTGAAGACAAAACAAATCAAGTATTGGAGAGACGCAGATGAGAACAAGCTGATACAGATAAAAGATGTCATTTAACACGATACAGGATGAAATAAAGCTAAAATAAAGTACAAAGTCAACATGTTGTGATCATGTAAACAGAACTGTGTTCCTGCACATGCTCAGTAGCGTCTGCCTTACACAGAACTACTCTCTGGAGACTGAAAACATGATGCTGTTATTAGTCTTTGGAGCCGTTTCTTAACAAACTAACGTGACCAAAACTCTCCATGATGAAGGAACATGTGACCCAGTGCAACTCTACAGCACAGAGGAAGAAGATATATATATATATATATATATATACACACATTTTATATTAGATTAATTCATTGCTGGCTTGGTGACCGATGGCTAAATGAGAAGAATGCTAATTTTACCTGCAAAGAGTGAAGAGAGAGAGATTTAA